>NC_138138.1:42522356-42662356 GCF_964188305.1 Podarcis bocagei | reverse complement strand
TGTCCAGAAAGTGGTGGTAGGGGATGAGTGTTCAGACCCCTGGGCTCTCACTTGTGGGGTGCCTCAGGGTTCTGTCCTCTCCCCCATGCTTTTTAACATCTACATGAAGCCGCTGGGAGAGATCATCAGGGGGTTTGGGCTGGGTGTTCATCAATATCCGGATGATACCCAGCTCTACCTCTCTTTTAAATCAGAACCAGTTAAGGCAGTGAAGGTCCTGTGTGAGTGTCTGGAGGCAGTTGGAGGATGGATGGCAGCTAACGGATTGAGGTTGAACAAGACAGAAATACTGTTCTTGGGGGACAGGGGGTGGGCTGGTGTGGAGGACTCCTTGGTTCTGAATGGGGTACCTGTGCCCCTGAAGGACCAGGTGCGCAACCTGGGAGTCATTTTGGACTCGCAGCTGTCCATGGAGGTGCAGGTCAATTCTGTGTCCAGGGCAGCTGTTTACCAGCTCCATCTGGTACTTAGGCTGAGACCCTACCTGCCCACAGACTGTCGTGCCAGAGTGGTGCATGCTCTAGTTATCTCCCGCTTGGGCTACTGCAACGCACTCCATGTGAGGCTACCTTTGAAGGTGACTCAGAAACTGCAATTACAGTGGTACCTCGGGTTACATACGCTTCAGGTTACATATGCTTCAGGTTACAGACTCCGCTAACCCAGAAATATTACCTCGGGTTAAGAACTTTGCTTGAGGATGAGAACAGAAATTGTGCTCCGGCGACGCAGTGGCAGCAGGAGGCCCCATTAGCTAAAGTGGTGCTTCAGGTTAAGAACAGTTTCAGGTTAAGTACGGACCTCCGGAACGAATTAAGTACTTAACCCGAGGTACCACTGTAATCCAGAATGCGGCAGCTAGACTGGTGACTGGGAGTGGCCTCCAAGACCATATAACACCGGTCCTGAAAGAACTTCATTGGCCCCAAGTACGCTTCCGAGGACAATTCAAAGTGTTGGTGCTGACCTTTAAAGCCCTAAACGACCTTGGTCCTGTATACCTGAAGGAATATCTCCACCCCCATCGTCCAGCCTGGACACTGAGGTCCAGCATTGAGGGCCTTCTGGTGGTTCCCTCGCTGCAAGAAGTGAGGTTACAGGGAACCAGGCAGAGGGCCTTCTCAGTTGTGGTGTCTGCCCTGTGGAATGCCCTCCCAGCAGATGTCAAGGCAATAAGCAACTATTGTACTTTCAAAAGACAACTGAAGGCAGCCCTGTTTAAGCAAGTTTTTAATGTCTGATGCTGTATTGTTTTTAATGTTCAGTTGGAAGCCACCCAGAGTGGCTGGGGAAACCCAGTCAGATGGGTGGGGTATAAATAAATTATTATTATTATTATTATTATTATTATTATTATTATTATTAGAGCAAAGAAAAACTTTTTTATCTACTTTCTAATGGAGGCCTAATCAATGACTCAGTGCTGGAATTCAGAGCATTTTGGGTGCTCAGGACTCCACTTTGAGTGCCTGAGGGCCCTGTTCCTGCCTCTCTCCATCTGGCCCATCTGTTTGTAATTATGTAAATCTTTTCATATTGCAAGCCGCTTTGAGCATTGTTTTAACTGTGGAAAGGCGCCATACAAATGAAATGATGATGGTGATGCTGAAAACAAATTTAGGGTGCATCTGGCCAGTTCAATTGTGTTGATGTTAGCTAATATTTATACATGTTTGTGTATGTGTTCCTTTCTTGCAGCATTGATTTGAAAAGCAGAGTAGCAAAATTTTCAATTAATAAATAGCTCTCAAAATGACTCTTTGCATGTGAATATTTGGAGGGGGGAGTTGAGGAAAAAGAGCACACGACAGGGCATGTTGAATTTTTCAGCTTTCAAATTTCAAAAAGGAGGGGTGGTTAAAAAGTTGTAACATGACTTAGGAATTCAAAAGTTATTTTCGTTAAAATAATATAATTGAGTTTTGCTTGTTAAGTAAAATGTGTGTAAAATTGCATGGAAATCTCTTAGAATGGCAATGGTGCCCATCTGAGAGGTGCTGGAGCTGAGTTCCTGTGAGTTCACCATGAAAAAAATGCTCTACCAGTGACTGTCAGAATTGAAGCCCAGAAAGTGACTATATTCTGGATGTTCTGGAAGCAAGCAAAAGGCACTTTTGAATCAACCTGAACTGGCCAGGTGCCTTCTTTGGAACAATGCCCGCTGGGAAAACCTGGACATTCTCAAAGGGAGGGAAGACAGAGAGTTCCTTAACAATTTTTTGGCCGTCAATTTCAGGGTGTTCCCTGATTGGTTGACAGGGACCGGACAGAGGAGGAATTGTGGAGATCGCCAGAGAAGAGGGAGACAGTATAGATTTACAACAGTGGCTTGCGAGAGGTCACAGCTCAGAGGCAGATGAGGGGGAAAGTTGGGAAATAATAGAAGAGGAGGAAGAAGAGGAGGAGGCAGGGCCGGAGCAGCTGGCTGACACGTTATCACTAGAAAGCATTCCAGACACACACACACCCCTTCTCCCAGAACCCAGGGAGCATTGAAAGTAGGAGAGCAAAGGGCTAGGAGACAGATGGCCCTAAGCGGCAACCATAAGGTGGGTGGTGCTGTTGAAGAATGAGGAAGTAGGAGAGAAGGGGGGGTGGAGATTTACTCAGAGCAACACCATTACTCCAAGAGGCTGCACTTCTAAGCCTCACTGTGAATATTTATTAAACAACATTGGTAAGAACTTTCCTTGTCTTATCCATTCCTGGCAATCTACCGTGGGGGGTTGGATCCTCTGATGCCTGACACTAATTTTTGATTAGCGGCTTCCTGAAGGGTCACTATCACCTACAGCTGGAATTCAGATACCTTTTTAGAAACCTTCTGCAAGATATTTGGCTGCCAGCTGATCAGGGCAGTGTGTGAGAAGCAGGAGGAGGGTAGCTAGAAAGGGGATGGAGCCAAGGAGTAAAAGTATTTACTTTTTGTTTCCATTGCCTGATTAAATTTTATTCGTACTGGTGTCCTTTTGTTGGTCCCTGGGGAGAAAGCCCTAGGAACCTCAAAAGGGGAAGCAGAACCTGCTGCAAGATATCTCTAGATGTGATGCAAGATACCGCTCACACTCATGCGTGAATCTGCAGTTTGCCCTGCTTCAGGCACCCCAATTAAAATCCCAGCAGACCCTTTGAGGAGATCCAGGACTGATATTGTTGTGTCACTTTTCTTCTCTTTGTTAGGGCCCACAGGCCCAAACCATGTACCTTAATTTCTTAAGTCCCAATGGAAGCAAGGGTAGTTAGATGCCCTGTTCCTGGCTTCCAGTTCCAGTCTGCCTTAATGGAGGAAACTCCCATGACAGCAGGAGGTCATTGCCGAAGGAAAAACAAGGATGGTTGAGGGTAATTATTCTTGCAAGTTCCTCCCAGGGACGGGGGGAACGGGCATCATTTGCAGTTCATCTTGGTACCTGGCTCTCGCTCCAGCATGGAATGCGGGAGGCAGGGAGGCAATGAATGCAAAAGCACTTCACCTGTCGAAAACCCTCCTACGCTGCCATTAAGAGGCAGAGGTTCTCCTGTTAATTAGAGCTTAATTTGGACTAAAGTAAAGGCATGTGCTAGAAGAGATGAGATCACAAACTGTGGAACAGAACCAGCTGCAAAGTCATTAAGGTTTGAACCTGACAGAAGACTTGAGTTGCCTGCCATGGCCTGAGCTTTTGGAATTAATATTGATAGTCATGGTAACATTTCAATCTTTTAGCACAAAAGATGACATTTTTTATAACCTATAAATTTCTAAGCTACTAATGGTTGTAACATATTTGCTACTATTCTTAACTAGAAAAGCACTCCTGTCCTCCCGTTATGCTACAGATCCCAGCACTGACCAGTTCATTAGCAGGCATTGGATATGAAAAAGTTAATAAGCTTTCCTTAACTTTGCTGACAGATGAGAATATTGGAAAAGGTAATTATCTGCTCTGTAATTATCATGATAACTGTTCTCATGTAATTGTACAGAGATCCCACTGGTCTCAGGAAGACAGAAACAGATGGATTTGCTTCAGGAGTTGATGAAATGCTCCCTTCCATACACAAACACAAGTTTCAAAGCAAGCTTTTATAAACAGCTCCTTGGAAGCATTCTATCAAGCCAATGCTTGATAAGCTGGGTGGCAATGTGTGAAACAACAACGTTTGTTTAAACTTTATGGGGTTTTTCAAGGTGGTCTTGGAGCTACTCCCGCTCTGAGTATCTGCACAATGAATGTGTCCAGCTGTGATAAAGACTTGTTGGTAGTGAGATGGACTTCATTATTGCTGCTCCTTCTGCTCCTGCAGTTCCCTGAGATTGTCAGCACAAATGCAGAGAGCAGATTGGGTCAGCAGCCAAAACCTCAAAATGACTTTAGCCTTCTGGAGAATCTTGCCATTGCTGAATTTGCCTCTTTTGTTATTCCCGAGTTTCAAAAGTTCCCATATACGACATATCCTAATCCACAAATGAGACTCCGGTAAGTCAATTTATTGACATTATCAATAGCATCTATATGGCAGAATTTGTATTTCAGTTGAGTATCTTAGTTTGAATATGGCAAAAACTATTCATTATTCTAGGTTGTGTGTGTGTGTGTGTGTGTGTGTGTGTGTGTGTGTGTGTGTGTGTGTTAGCACAAGTTGTACAAATGGAAGTTAAAAGAAGATTGATTACTGCTGTTCTCTATTAATAGTAATACCTAAGCTATTGTTACCACTCTTTCTTCAGGTTGCTCTATATGTTTTATGTATTTGCATACCCATCAACTGCCCTAGAAAGACTGGAACATTCTGTTTTATCCAATGAGAGCACAGTGGCCTTTTTGGGTGCCTTGCTCTCATGCAATTTTGGGCAAAGATCTTGCCTTGGAAAAGTGGTTTGGGGGGGTTGTAATCTCGTGTGGTGCCCCAAACTGTGCATTTTTGGCCACCACACCAGAAGAAAGTGCTTTTTCTGCGTCTGTGATCTCTCACGGGCCACATAATTTGAGCAGGATTTTGGACCTGGAAGATAGTGTCCCAGATTTGGGCTGTGTTATCTTGGGGGGTATGCATTTATTCAGTTTCAATTTTGATCCTGCTATCCTTCCAAATGTATAATTTTCCTTGAAACATACATTAAGATCAGTGCAGTTGTGATATTAAACTTCATAACTCAGAGCATTGGATCCAAACTTCTTCATGCCAAAATCTAGCAGTTTGGTCACAACATCATGGGGTTTTCCATTACATTATCCATACAGAATTAATTGAGTTTCTGCATGAGATAAAGCACTATCATATCTCATTTGAAAATAAGGCATAGGTTTATGGGTATTTGGCCAGTATCAAAGGTTTTGTTTTGAGATACAATTGGAGTCCTCTGCACCTACATTTGCACACTACATCGCAGTGCTTTCCATGATTTCTTATTCCCCACAAAATGAAGTTCCTACCAATCTTAACTTTCTTCAAAATAATCCACACATAGTATGTCACAATTTTAAAAGTTCAGTGAAATGCCTCAATGCAAAAAAATGAAAAGGACAAACTTGCTAAAACTTGTTGAGATAACTAGACCATAACTTTTCTGCTTGACGCGCTGAATGAGGCATTATTATCATAGGGATGAATCTCAATCCGGCAAGTCTCCGGTGTAAAGCAGAGGTATAAAAGATGAAGCATTTGCTAATTTTTTTATTAATTTATTCGCATTTATAAATTAAATAGATGGACAGATATATATGCACAGAGAGAAGACAGCACCACTTCAAACCAGGCTGTTTCAAAGAAATACAAATAATGAATCAACCATTCTTAAGAGCACATGGCTTCAGACCAATTTCAGTAAGGGTTTGAGCACAGTTTTAGGACTGAGACAGCTTTGGTAACTCTGATGGATGGTCTTCATCAGGAGAGACGCAAGGGGAGTGAGACTTCCTTGGCTTTCCTTGTCCTCTTGGCAGCTTTCAACAACACTGCTTATGGTGTTCTTCACGAATCAGAAAGGGTGATGGGATTTGAAGGTTCTGCTCCTAACTGCAAGATCATTGCCATAAAGTAGCAGAGAAGCAGTTGCTTGACCTCACTGCTATTGAGTTGTCAGTTTACGCAAGGGCGTATTCTGTCTCCTGTGTTGTTCAACAAACATATGAAACTGTTGGGGTGTTCTCCAGGGAATTGCAGCATAGTGTCAAGAGTATGCTGGGGACTGATTATTCCATTTGAATCAGAAGAGAATGTGAAGTTGTTCGAAGCAGTGATGGGCTAGTTTTGGGACATTAAACTCAAAATGAATCATGATGAGGCAGAGATTCTTGATGTGAGCAATTCCTGCATAAGAAAATTCAGTGGAAAAGATAAAAATCTTGTAATGCTTCAAAATGTTTTTAGTTATAATTGTTTTGAATACAGTGTTACCTCGGGTTAAGTACTTAATTCGTTCCAGAGGTCTGTTCTTAACCTGAAGCACCACTTTAGCTAATGGGGCCTCCTGCTGCCGCTGTGCTGCCACCGCGTGATTTCTGTTCTCACCCTGAAGCAAAGTTCTTAACCCGAGGTACTATTTGTGGGTTAGCGGAGTCTGTAACCTGAAGCGTCTGTAACCTGAAGCGTCTGTAACCTGAGGTACCACTGTATATTCTCGTTTTTATTATTATTATATTGCTACATTAGCATTTATCGCATGAGGTCTTTGGGAGGAAGGGAGTGGCAAAGGAAATATAATAATAATAATAATAATAATAATAATAATAATAATAATAATAATAGTAATAGTAATAATAATAATAATGTATGAAGTAATGAAATGTTTCTTCTTCAAACAATAACATTAAATTGCTAATGATTTATAATATCTGTGAAACTCAACTTAAATTGCATTTGCATCAAATTAACTCAACGGTCCCATGAAATCCCTCAGTCTACATTGAAATATCTTCACAGCTATTTGCCAAATTACTACCATCATGTCCTTGTTTTTGTGTTTGCCATGGTTGAGATCAAGAGGAATCCCCGACTCTTACCCAACAGCACAGTATTTGCCACCATCACTAAAAATGCTTACAATGAAATGGGCTCCTGTAAAGGGACTATGGATCTCCTTTTCCTAAGACAGGGGAACCCCCTTAACTACATCTGTGACAAGACATACAAGCTAATGGCCATCATTGGAGGGCTCACCTCTCAGAACTCCAAGCAAATGCCCCACATCTTAAATATCTACAAGATACCACAGGTGTGTCTATCTGTCAGTATGCATAGTATGTGAGAGCTTACCCCCCACCCCATGCACAATGAAAGATGATAATTTGTATTTGATATACAGTGGTACCTTGGTTTACGAACTTCATCCATTCTGGAAGTCCGTTCTTAAACCTAACCGTTCTTAAACCAAGGCGTGCTTTCCCATAGCAACGGGGAACTAAATGTAACAAATGGAACACACTCAACAGGAAGCGGAACATTTTCTGCTTCCAAGGCAAAGTTCACAAACCAAAGCACCTACTTACAGGTTTGCAGTGTTCTTAATCCAAGTTGTTCATAAACTAAACTGTTCTTAATCCAAGGTACCACTGTATGTGCTTTATATGTACATGTGTGCCCTTTTTCTTTTTTCTTTGCCTCAGCACTTTCCCCATGAAAGCCCACTCTTTCTTGTAGAAATGGAGCAAACAGCAAACTGTGGAAAACATGAATTGCTGTTTGTTCCAAATCAGCAGTAAAAAGCAGGGTTTTGCAGGGAAAGCACTAGGACAAAAGAAAAAAAGGACTTGGACACGACACTTTAAACATGGACCTAGAAAGTAGAGGGCAAAAGGAAGTGTGGCAGAGCCCTCACACACACTTAGCAAACTGCTTCCTCCTCCGACCTTGCTCCAAATCACCCCGTTATATGATCCATACCCAGTGCTATTTTTCTAGAAAAGAGGTGCCAAAACTCACAATAAACGCCTCCCTTGTTCTCTTATAATGGCAATGGCGCCCACTTGAGAGGTGCCGGAACTGATTTATGATAAGTTCCAGCTGGAAAAAAAGCCCTGTTCATATCACATGCACTCATGTTTGACTTCTTACCTGAGTCAGAAAACAGAAACAACTTTGGAGTTTTGAAAAAAAAAGTTTAATATGTGCCATAAAAAGGGCGGAACCTGTCCTTTTTTTTCTTCATTAATTTTTGGCTCCAAACTCTCCCCTCCTCAAAAATTTCCTTTGCTTTTTTCAAAGTGAGCCTGGATCTGATTCATGTTTTTGCAGTTGTTTGTTTGCTTGCTTGCTTGTTATTACTACATGGTAAAAGGTAAAGGGACCCCAGACAGTTAAGTCCAGTCGCGAATGACTCTGGGATTTTAGTGCACAATTCGCTTTACAGGCCAAGGGAGCCAAAATTTGTCCGCAGACATGTGGCCAGCATGACTAAGCCGCTTCTGCCGAAACCAGAGCAGTGCACAGAAATGCCATTTACCTTCCTGCCAGAGTGGTACCTATTTATCTACTTGTACTTTGACATGCTTTTGAAGTGCTAGGTTGGCAGGAGCTGGGACCGAACAATGGGAACTCACCCCGTCATGGGGATTCAAACCGCCAACCTTCCAATCGACCAGCCTAAGGCTCAGTGGTTTACACCACAGCGCCACCCAAATCCCTTGTTACTACTTAGCCCGTTGGTAATCTTCTCTAGATTGTTGTACTGGAGAATTTACAGTCGCTGCTGTATTAGAGGATCAAAAGCAATATTAGCACAACCTTCTATCCTACCATACATTTGTAGAAGTTATTGAAATTGAGCAAACATAAGAGATTGTTTTGGTTTCTTAAAAGGTTATTGTCCTTGTTCTTAGCTTAGTTATGGCTCCTTTGAGCCTGCCTTGAGTGATAAAACACAGTTCCCTTCTGTCTATCGGATGATCCCAAATGAAAGTCCTCAGTATGCTGGGATTGTTCAGCTGCTTCAACATTTTGGATGGACCTGGATTGGGCTCATTGTTTCAGATGACGACAGTGGAGAAAAGTTATTGAGGACTCTCATTCCTTGGTTACTCCAGAAAAATATTTGTATTGCTTTTAAGGAAGTTATTCCAACACTGGAAGGCATCCACAGAGTAACATCTGCGAATTTAATTAATAAAGTAAGATCTATTCTTTTATCATCCAAAACCAATGTGATTCTTGTTCATGGGAATTCGCAGTCTATGGAGGTCTTACGAATGGTTCTGCGTGTCGATGAAAGTGGACCTAAACCAATGGAGAGGGTTTGGGTCGTAACAGCTCTGTGGGATTTTGCATCTGTGTTGGATAGTCGGGCCTTCACACCAAAATCTTTCAATGGAACCTTGTCCTTCTCACTCCACGCTAATGATGTCGCAGGATATAAAGAGTTCCTTGAGATTTTAAATCCTACTAAATCTGTACTTTATGATATTCATCATTTCTGGTCAAGTGCATTTTTGTGCTCATTCCCCACATATAACATTTATGCAAAAACCTCAAAAATCTGTACTGGGCAAGAGAAGTTGAGGAGCCTTCCACAGATTGTGTTTGAAATGGGAATGTCTGGCCAAGCTTACAGTATCTACAATGCTGTGTATGTTATAGCACATGCTCTCCATGCGATGCTTTCATTGAGATTAAAGCAGAAGCTTATGGGGAAAGCTGCCAGACGGAATCTTAACGTCCATCCATGGCAGGTAAGAGTCTCCTTTCTGTTACAGCTGTAATGTGTGTACAGTGGTACCTCGGGTTCAGTACTTAATTCATTCCGGAGGTCCGTTCTTAACCTGAAACTGTTCTTAACCTGAAGCACCACTTTAGCTAATAGGCCCTCCTACTGCTGCTGCGCCGCTGCTGCACGATTTCTGTTCTCATCCTGAAGCAAAGTTCTTAACCCGAGGTACTATTTCTAGGTTAGCGGAGTCTGTAACCTGAAGCGTATGTAACCTGAAGCATATGTAACCTGAAGCCTATGTAACCCAAGGTACCGCTGTACTCAAATGCATTTCAATGTCCAGATTAATGTCCTTTGTTGTAGTAGATTTTTGAAATTGATAGGAAGAAGAAGAAGAGTTTGGATTTGATATCCCGCCTTTCACTCCCCTTCAGGAGTCTCAAAGCGGCTAACATTCTCCTTTCCCTTCCTCCCCCACAACAAACACTCTGTGAGGTGAGTGGGGCTGAGAGACTTCACAGAAGTGTGACTGGCCCAAGGTCACCCAGCAGTTGCATGTGGAGGAGCGGAGACACGAACCCGGTTCCCCGTCAGACTTCTTTTCTCTCTCAATCCTTGGTTTATGATGAGCTGTTTCTTTGAAAGTTTTGAATTTTTCTACAGCAATTTCTCTAACCTGGTGGTGTTTGGACTACAACTTTGATCACCACAAGCCCTTATGACAAATGATAATAAATTGTGAAAATTGTAATTGAAAACATTTGGAAGGTTGGAGGTAGGGGAAGGAAGCATGTCCACTTTTAACTTAAACACCAGAATCAGTCACATTTTCTGACATCAAGATATGAGATATCTACACCATAGCCTTCACTTTTCCAGGCTCGGTCAATGGGAGATTTGCCAGTCCTATCATTGCCAGTCACTTCTGGGTGATAGCAAAAAGTAACTCTTTAGATTTGTTTTTAAAAATATGTTATTTGCTTTTTGATTGATTGGTTGGTTGGTTGGTTGGTTGGTTGGTTGGCTAAGTTAACTGAATGCAACTTTAAGCAAAAGTTGCTTAAAGTTTTGAAATTTCATGCATATCAGTTAATATCTCGACCCTCCTCCACAAAAATAGCTGTTTACTTGGCTGTTTTCCTATGTTGTGAAGGCTGAAATTTGAATCCAATGGAGCAGGGTCAGTGTATTAACTGATATGCATGAAATTTCAGATAGAGCTCTATAATCCCTAGTGTACTGAGATAAGACCTTTGGAGCAGGCATTTTTTTTATTTATTTTTTTATGAACCTCCCTAACCCGCGTCCCTAATATGCATTGCTGTGTGTTTAAAGTGGATTGGTTGGTAAATGAATTCTGGAGAGTTCTCTAGTAGTTCTTATGTGATTGGCTAACATTGGTCACATGGGAGGTATCCAGTGAAGGAGAGACTCCATTTTATGTGAAGCAAGATGATGGTGCTTTTGAATCCACTCCACTGTGAATATTGCTAAGTTGAATAGAGTGTTGGAATGCTTCTTCTTTGCTTGAAAGAAAGAGAGCAAAGCCTCAATTCATGTCTTTCCTCCTCCAATCAAGCTTCACTCCTTTCTGAAGCTCATCCACTTCAACAATAGTGCTGGGGAAGAAATATTTTTTGATGAAAATGGAGAGTTGGCAACTGGATATGATATTGTCAACACTGTCACCTTTTCCAATCTGTCCATCCATAGAGTCTGTGTTGGAAGGGTGGACCCACAGGCTCCTGAAGGGAAGAAATTCACCATCAATGGAAGTGCTGTTGTGTGGAACCACAAGTTTAAGCAGGTGAAAATTACTATTATTTTCCAGAGCCTACTGATCTCTTTATGGGTCCAGGACCAAATCTGGCTGTTCCTGATTCCACCAAGGAATGGTTTAAAGGTCATACTGTGCAGATATTTTAAGAATCAGCATCAGAAATCCTTTTAAAAACCTGCTTGGAACCTCTTTGAACCAGAGATGGTCTGAGCGATATAAAAAAAAATAAGCAAGGCTGAAGGATGTTGTTACCTCTGCTGACAAGTGGCTAGCTAGACCATGGGGCTACTATTGTTGGGAATATACTCAATCTCTGCACAACCTGAAATAATCATGTGATAACCTTATATGGGGAGAATTCAAAATGCAATGTTTATTGAATACAGCTGAGAAAACAAAGGTAGAGAGCTCTCATTCATAGACACAAACACACTTACAGCAAATATATCTACAAGGGATGTGTCCTCTGACAGCTAGCCAGCCAATCTAGCAATTGGCTAGATCAGGCATCCCCAAACTCGGCCCTCCAGATATTTTGGGACTACAACTCCCACCATCCCTGACCACTGGTCACGTTAACTAGGGATGATGGGAGTTGTAGTCCCAAAACATCTGGAGGGCCGAGTTTGGGGATGCCTGGGCTAGATGTTACCAGTACAGTCATGTTATCCAATAAGTCCACCCATAGAGTCCATGTTGGAATGTTAGGCCCACTGCCTTCTGCAGGGAAAAACCCCATCATCAATAGAAATGTGATTGAATGTAATCAAAAGTTTAACCAAGTGGGGAGGACTATCATTTTCCTGTGCTTTAAGTTTGACGATAGACCAAAGGCCAAATTGTGGCTTGTCCTGGTTCCAAAACATGCAGAAATCCTAACTAATCCTAATAAAATTAAAGACAACAGATTGAATAGAAAATATGACTGGTGCATAGGGATATTAAATAATACAATTATAGCAGGTGGGGAAAACATCTGCCATGCTGGCCAAATGTAGCTTTCCCCTGGTGCCCAATTGGTCTGCAAGAATCTTCTGCCCATTGGCCAAATTTGGTTTGCTAAGGGTTGAAATTTAGCCCACAATACTGCTTCCCCCAAAATGATGCTTCGTCTGCTTCACATCTGCAGAGACTGGGGGCAGGGAGCTCTGACTGCAACCATTTTGAGCTGAAGCCCATCAGAGTTGCGATACTAAACAAAGGTGCCCAAGGGTCTGACAGCATTGCATGTTTAATATGAGGTTTGAAGCTGACATGAAAATGGAGATGAAGGAAGCATTTGAGATAGAGAAAGTAATAAGCCAAGGAATGTGATGGAACATCTGAGGGATGAAAATTCTAGAAATGAGTCAGGATTAGTTGTGACTGAGTGACTGTGCAAAAAGGGATAAAACTCAATATGCAAGCTAAAAGAGAAAGTAGTTTGCATCTGTTTGTATAGGCCTTGTAAGCCTTGCCTTACTGCTTCTGCTCTTAAGAACCTTTGTCTCCTGACATGGGACAGGTCAAATTAAGAAACCTGCCATTTGAAAGTCAGCTCATCATTGGTCTACAATGTAAATCCATTCTTTCTGGATATTAATAGAACCTACCACAATCCACGTGTGTTGAGAGTTGCCGTCCTGGACACAGTAGGATTTTGCGTCAGGGGAAACAGATTTGTTGCCATGATTGTTCTCAGTGCTCTGAAGGAACAGTTTCAAAACTGATGGGTAAGTAGAGATTTCACACTTCCATGAGTCCAGAGTCCAGTAATATTAAATGGTCTCAAAGGGCTGATTTACACATGCGTGTTCATCACTTACTGCTTATACCATTACACTATTTATTTGATGTGGATACAGATAATTTCATATCACGTCAGATGTTTCATAGAGTCTATGCACACATTGAGCTATTTGGACAGTGATCTGTGCTATAGATTTCTCTCTCTCTAGTCCAGCGGTTCTCAACTTGTGGGTCCTCAGATGTTGTTGGACTACATCTTCCATCATCCCTGAGCTCTGGCCTTGCTAGCTAGGGGTGATGGGAGTTGTAGTTCAACAACATCTGGGGACCCACAGGTTGAGAAAGGCTTCTCTAGTCAATAACCAAGTGAAGACATTTATTTACTTATTTTATTTATTTATTAAAATAACTAAATGTGCTTTCAAAAATAATAACTTCAATTCAGAAACAGACTTGGATAAAATCCTGATTTAAAAGGATTACTGGAACAGGAAGAAATTCAATAGGGATTGAAAAGGTAACAGAGATGAGTCCTGAGTGATAGGAGGGGGTTCCAAAGAGTAGATGCCAGCACACTAGAGACAATTAGGATTAAAACAATTAGGATTAAATTTTATAATCTCATTTAAATTTCCTATTTTGCATGAATGATACTACGTGCCAAATAATATTCTGGGAAGAATGTGTGCTGTTCCTTATAGCTAACACCAAATAAATTGAATAATTCAGTGCCACTATCATCCCTGTATTATACCCAAAAAAATCTAAATTAGGGTTATCATGCCAGTTCTTCTATAAAGGAATGAAGCATTCCATTCCTCTTTTTCTGGAGAAATAGATCCAAAGATGTATTAAGCAGTTAATGCCCTCTAGTTTTAAGGAGATTCATTTGCACTTTTACATTCTCAAGACTTATAACTTTCAGATGCAGACCACTGCAACAAGTGCCCTGAGGACCAGCATCCAAACAAGAACCACGACCACTGCATTCCTAAGCATATTGTCTATTTGGCTTATGGAGAATCCTTGGGAATAATTCTGGCTTCATTTGCTCTGTTCCTTTCTCTGATCACACTAGTGGTGATGTGGATCTTCATTCAAAACCAGGAGACTCCCATAGTCAAGGCCAACAACTGGAACATCACCTGCACCCTCCTCATTTCCCTATTGCTTTGCTTTCTGTGCTCCTTCCTATTCATTGGAAAGCCTGGCAAGGTGACCTGCCTTCTCCGTCAAACAGTCTTTGGGATGGTCTTCTGTCTTGCTGTTTCTTGTGTCCTGGCAAAAACCATCACTGTGGTTCTGGCCTTCATGGCCACCAAGCCAGGAAACAGGATGAGGAAATGGGTGGGGAAGAGGCTGGCAGTGTCAGTCATCATCCTTTGCACTCTTATTCAAACTGGCATCTGTGCACTGTGGTTGGCAACCTCTCCTCCCTTCCCAGAGTTTGACATGCATTCACAGACTACCCAAATCATTGTGCAGTGCAATGAAGGATCAGCCCTCATGTTTTATACTGTCCTGGGCTATATGGGTCTTCTGGCCATCATCAGTTTCACTGTGGCTTTCTTTGCCCGGAAGCTGCCTGATACTTTCAATGAAGCCAAGCTCATCACCTTCAGTATGTTAGTGTTCTGCAGTGTTTGGCTGTCCTTTGTCCCCACCTACTTGAGCACCAAAGGAAAATACATGGTGGCTGTGGAGATCTTCTCCATTTTAGCCTCTAGTGTGGGTTTGCTGGGCTGCATCTTCTTCCCCAAATTGTACATTATTGTCCTGAGGCCTGAATTGAACAGTAGAGATCAGCTTGTAAGGAAAAAGAATCATATCTGAATTTTAAAAAGCTACAAGAGAAGGATGCCCCTTATCTCCACTACTATTCAATCTGGTATTTGAAGTACTTGCAAGAAAGATTAGGGAGGACGAGAAAATAATGGGCATATGGATAGGACAGAGAACATATAAACTTAAAGCCTTTGGGCTGTAATGGAATGCTGGGACTAGAGAGGAGTTTGTGTATATTAGAACCAGTCAGATATTTTTCTATGAAAAACAGTGGGGGAGATGGGTTGTATGTATGTATTATTGATTTATAACTAAAGATTTATGTGGGCTCACAAAGTGACGAGTAACTCTTCTTGATATTTGGGAATATGCTATGCTTATGTAATAGTTTAGCAGGAATTGAAAAAGAGCAGCCAATGGAAAATGAAGAAGAGGAAAATAGAAAAATTAAGGACAAAATGCTAAAATATGTTAAGTTTTTTGAAATGTACAGTGGTACCCCGCAAGACGAATGCCTCGCAAGACGGAAAACCCGCAAGATGAAAGGGTTTTCTGTTTTGGAGGCGCTTCGCAAGACGAATTTCCCTATGGGCTTGCTTCGCAAGACGAAACCCCATAGGGAAATCTCCGGCGACCTCTTCTAAATGCTGGTGGTGGGGAGCAAAGCCTTTCCCCCCCTCCGGCCTTCAGAAGAGGTCCAGGAAGGCCGGCGGGGGCTGAAAGGCTTTGCTCCCCACCGCCAGCATTTTAAAAGCAGTCCAGGATAGCAGGGAAGAGCTTCCCGCTATCGCGGACGGCTTTTGAAGGCAGGCGGGGGGGAGCAAAGACTTTCGCCCCCGCCCGCCTTCAGAAGAGGTCCAGGACCTCTTCTGAAGGCGGGCGGGGGGCAAAAGTCTTTGCTCCCCCCTGCCTGCCTTCCCGGGAGAGCGGAGAAAGGCAGCGCCTTTCTCCGCTGTCCCGGACGGCTTTTGAAGGCAGGCGAGGGGGCAAAGACTTTCGCCCCCCGCTTGCCTTCAGAAGAGGTCCAGGACCTCTTCTGAAGGCGGGCGGGGGAGCGAAAGTCTTTGCTCCCCCCCTGCCTGCCTTCCCGGACGGCTTTTGAAGGCAGGCGGGGGGGCAAAGACTTTCGCCCCCCCGCCCGCCTTCAGAAGAGGTCCAGGACCTCTTCTGAAGGCGGGCGGGGGGCGAAAGTCTTTGCTCCCCCCTGCCTGCCTTCCCGGACGGCTTTTGAAGGCGGGCGGGGGGCAAAAGTCTTTGTCCCCCCTGCCTGCCTTCCCAGGGGCTTTTACATCGCCCCGGACAGCGGAGAAGTCCTCCGCTGTCCCGGGTGATTTTAAAATGCCGCCCGCCAGCATTTTAAGATCGCCCCGGACAGTGGAGAAGTCCTCCGCTGTCCCGGGGTTTTTTAAAATGCTGGGGGTGGGAAGAAAAGCCCTTGTCCCCCCCCCCAGCCTTCAGAAGAGGTCGGGGGACAGACTGTCCCCGGACCTGGTCTGAAGGAGGTTTCCATAGGAACGCATTAATTGATTTTCAATGCATTCCTATGGGAAACCGTGCATCGCAAGACGAAAAACTCGCAAGAAGAAAAAACTTGCGGAACGAATTAATTTCGTCTTGCGAGGCACCACTGTATGTAATATTGGGCATCAAATAAGGATGGGAAGTGAAACATCAAGGTAGCAGGGGCAGGAAGTCAACTTTTAAATCTGAATTAATTTCATGTTAATTTGTTTAATTTTTTTTGAAAAACAATTAAAATCAGTTGGCAAAAAAAGGTTTGCACTGTGATGTTATCTGGGTTGTGAGTGGGATGCATATGTGGTCATTAAGCAACAGGTTTTTTTTAATGTTCCAAATGTGTTGTTGGCCCCAAGTTCCTGTGTTCCTATAATGCCCAACATGCCTTGATTTGTGCAGTGGCTTTTTCATTAGCAGACATTGGATATGAAGTTGATAAAGAAGTTTTTGGTGACTTTGTTGAGAGCTGAGTATCTTAGAGAAGTAAATTATTTACCCTGCAATTATCAAAACCACTATCCTCATGTAATTGAGTTGGGATTCCATTGCTATAAGAAAAAGAAAAACACACAGATCAATCTGCCCCAGGAGTTCCTGTCATGCTGCTCTCCATGTATAAAGATAATTTTTCAAACCATTTTTTATACAAAGCTTTTTTAAATGGGTCTATCAAACCTAACTTTGATTGGAATCAGTGACACTAGAAAGTTGGTGGGGGTTTCCCCCTTCAAATTATTTTTTTATTAATTTTCCAAAATACTACAAATCAAACCAGATTAAATTAATTTAAGACAGTTTCTTAAAATCAGGTTTCCTGCTCCGGTTCCAAACATATCATCACCACCATTTCCTCGCATAGCTGCATCATTTCTTATTTAAAGTCCAGTTGACATCCTTCACTTGCCATTAAGCCATTCTTCCAGCAGGCTGTTTTTCCCACCTCCGTCACATCTTATAAATAAGTAATCCATTTCATGTGTGTAGTCTTTCACATACATTTTTGTTCCAGACCTAGTGTGCTGGGGAGAGTTCATTGCCATCTTCCATTATTCTGTTCTTTGCAGTGTTTATCTGGATGGTACAAGGTCACATTCCATTTCTTCCACGTTTTACCGACTAGCTTATGAGCTGCAGCCATAAATAAATCACAGAATGCATATACAAACTCCCCCATTAGAATTCCACTTTGGAGTTCTTCCTCGGCACACAATTAGAAACAAGATTTCCCCCGAAATTCAGCCTCTTTGCCAGATCTGCATTGCAGCAGTTCATTCTTTTTTCACTGCAACTCCATCAGGACTCCTAGTCCGGTCCAGGAATATTTTTAAATAAATCCATTCAGCCTTGGTCTGGGGCAGGAGGGGATGGCATAGCAAAACCTTGTTAAATGCCTTGTTGAAGGTTGGTTTAAACCCCTTGTACCATTATCAGGGGGGTCTTGGAGCTCCTCCTGTTCTGTGTATCTGTCACAATGTATGTGCCCAGCTGTGGGCTAGATTTAATGGTAGCCAGGTGTATGTCACTGCTGGTGCTTCTATTGCTGCTGCAGCTGCCTCAAATTGTCAGCAAGAAGGCTGACAATGGATTGGGTCAGCAGACAAAGGTTTGTGATGACTACGGCATTCCAGAGGAAATTTCCGTCAGTGAATTTGTCTCTTTCTTTATTCATGAGTTTAATGAGATCACATATGAGACAACTCCAGATCCAGAAATGAGAGCCTAGTAAGTAAACCTTTTTTAGCAAATAAGTCCACTGACTGAATTAAAATAACAGTTCAGTAGCTTAGTGTGAATATAACAAAGTTATTCATTGTTTGAGGCTTTGAAAGATACTACTGTGCCTGCAGCAAAATTTTAAGAAATGGGAATTGCAACAAGACCAATGAATTTAAGTTCTTAAAGTTCTGTCCTGTATGAATGAAAATCATGATTGGGAATATTGAAACCATTCATACACTTCCCCCCATTCTGCAAAATGTATGATGTGTATAGGTTTTCGTTATTTGCTCAATTTTTATCCTGTTTTGCTTTCAGAAGTAATTGTATTTCAAACTAAGTTATGGTAATACACATGGCATAAGATGATGCCTTATATCCTGTACCTAGTGAGGTTATCAGCAAATCTAGTTGCTGATTATCAACACTGATTGGCAGCGGGTGTCCAAGGTTTCAGATAGGGGGTATTCCCAGCTCTTCCTGCAGATGCCAGGAATTAAAGGTGGGACCTTCTGCGTGCGAACCAGGTGCTCTACCATGGAGCTACAGCAATTCCCCAACAGTCAGTGCAATTTATCAATTCTGACTTAATTACTGATGACTTTTGAAGCCAACCTTTCCACAGTACAATCCAGCAGCCTTGATGTAACATCACAAGGCTTCCAATTCTATTTCCCATTCAGCAAATAATGGTGATTGTGCATGAGATGAAGTCTCTTGAAAATGGCATAATTTTATATGCATCTGGTGCCAAAGTTTCTCCCTTGATGCAGAAGCTGAGCCTTCCACACCTACATTTAAACAGCACAGATGCTACACCACAGGGCTTTGAAATGAAGTTCCCTCATCAGGGAAATTCCTACTAATCTTAGCTTCCTTAAAAGTAATCCACAGCTTTCAGTGAGTTTCAATTCAAAAGGTTCAGCTTGGAGAAACAAGTACAGATAATGAGAAATGTTACAGTGTAAAAAAAAAAAGTGGACACTTTCATGGGATAGTTGCACAGTAACTCTTCTGTTTGATTTGAGGGATTTTCATTGTAGGGGGGATCCATCAGGCAAGACCCCATCTGTAGTATTGGGCAGTGTCTCCACCCCCATCGTTCAGCCAGGACACTGAGGTCCAGCTCCAAGGGCCTTCTGGCGGTTCCCTCACTGTGAGAAGTGAGGCTACAGGGAACCAGGCAGAGGGCCTTTTTGGTAGTGGCGCCCACTCTGTGGAATGCCCTCCCACCAGATGTCAAGGAAATGAACAACTATCTGACTTTTAGAAGACATCTGAAGGCATCCTTGTTTAGGGAAGTTTTTAATGTTTTATCGTATTTTAAATACTTTGTTGGAAGCCACCCAGAGTGGCTGGGAAAACCCAGCCAGATGGGTGGGGTATAAGAAATATATTATTATTATTATTATTATTATTATTATTATTATTATTATTATTATTATTATTAGACTTACTATTCCAAAAGGACTGGTAAATCAATTTTAGCTGTCCTTCTTCATAGCTCTTATACTACTTACTATTCCACTTAGTATAAGAGCTATGAAGAAGGACAGCTAAAATTGATTTACCAGTCCTTTTGTAATGGCAGAAAGCAGAGAAAGGTTTGTGTGTCTTTCCGCATTCATTCATTTATTATTAGACAGAAGGAAAAATGCTGAGGAAGAGAGCACTACCTCAAAGCAGAATACTTCCATTTCACACAAACACAGCTAATGAATCACTGTCTTCAAATAAAACACATGAAATCTGAAAAAGAAATATAATGAGGGGATAATCATTAAAAGGCTGAAGCTATGTCAGACTTTAGCAGGTAATATCTGCCGCACACCAGTAGTTCTAAAACAGCATCTACTGGAGAATTTAGTTGATTCTATGTATTTTAAATTAATGGATATGTGATATTCCTGAGTCTACATTGAAATGTCTTTGCAGCATACTGCCAAATCTCTACCACCAAGCTCTCGTCTTTGCGTTTGTCACGAATGAGATCAACAGGAATGCCCACCTCTTACCCAACACAACTATGTCTTCCATCTTTGCTCAAAGTGCTCGCAATCAAATGGGATCATGTTCTGAGACTATGGATGTTCTATTCAAAAGACAAGGGAGTCACCTGAACTATAACTGTGGCAATACATACAATCTAATGACCATCATAGGTGGGCTCACCTCTCATAACTCCAGGCAGATGCCCCATATCTTAAATGTCTACAAGATGCCACAGGTGTGTCTGTCTGTATGCAACCTACTAGGGGGATTAGTGGAGAAGATACTTTTTCTTGCTATTCATATCCTTCCCATGCTCACAATTGGAGTGGCCAAATGACTCTGCTAATAGCTTTGCACAGATCCTGAGGCGTATCATTGCATAGGAAGATGTATCCTTTGCAGCCTGGATGTTGTGTACTACTTCATTAAGAGGCAAATCCAGAAGGACTCACCATTAATCTATGTGAATGAACAGGAAGCAAGTTACACTTTTACAGCAAAAACTGTTTGAGCGGTTTGGCCAGCATAATCTCTTCATTTTTTACCAGTTATTTTTTTATTGAATTTCACAATTTTTAAAACAAATTAACCTCAGATTTCATACACATTTAAAAGCGGACTTCCCACCCTTCTTCAATGCTGCTTTTATTCCCAACCTTCTGTGCTGCTTTATTCAGAGTGTGTGACAAAATAGTCAAATTTTTGTTTCTACAATTTGTATACAATTTGTGCACTGCTTAATCACTGTAAGTGATGTACAGGAGACTCAATACCATGGAAATAAAAATATATGAAAGCTAATCACACTCCAACCAAATCATGACAAGCCTTCAAGGTAGAGATCAGGAAGTAGTTTCCTGCCCCTCTTCCAGTCTTCAGAACCAGATTTCCTTCCCCTAAATTATTCTTTTTAAACTGTACATGGTTCTGTATATAGGAGCTCAATCTTTTGTCTTTCTTGACTATTGAAAGAAATAATTTAAATGGATGAATGAGATTGCTATTGAGTCTAAAAAAATATTATTGTCATTCTTCCTAGCTCAGTTATGGCTCATTTGACCCTGCCCTGAATGACAAAATGCAGTTCCCTTTTGTCTATCAGATAATCCCTAGTGAAATTCCTCAGTATGTTGGGATTATTCAACTTCTTCATCATTTTGGATGGACCTGGATTGGTCTTATTGTTTCAGATGACGATAGTGGAGAAATGTTATTGAGGATTCTCATGCCTTCTCTGCTGCAGAACAACATTTGTATTGCTCTTAAGGAAATAATTCCAACATTGAAGGAGAGCAGTAGAATGACGATGCAAATTAAGAAGACAATGGAAAGCATAAAATCTAGTCTTTCATCAAACAAAACCAATGTGATTCTTGTTCACGGGAATTCACGGTCTATGGACGTCTTACGGATGGTTCTTTCATTACAAGAAAATGTTGAAATGAAACCAATAGAGAGGGTTTGGATCATTACAGCTCAGTGGGATTTTGCATCTGTACCCATTATTGATATGTTCACACCAAAATCTTTTAATGGCACAATGTCCTTCACACTCCATGCTACCAATGTGGCAGAATATGAGCAGTTCCTTAAGACTTTAAATCCTTATCAAATGATGCTTTATTTCATCCATTGGTTCTGGTCCACTGTATTCAACTGCTCATTACCCACTTACAACATTTATCGAATAAATGCAAGAAACTGTACTGGGGAAGAGAAGCTGTGGTGCCTCCCTGGAGCTGTGTTTGAAATGGGAATGTCTGGTCAGAGCTACAGTATCTACAATGCTGTTTATGCTGTAGCACATGCTCTCCATGCCATGTTTTCATCAAGATCTAAGCAGAAGGCAATGGGAGATGGAAGTGCATCGAACCTTTTGAATGTGTACCCATGGCAGGTAGGATTCTCATGTCTCTTGTGTCTCATCTAGTCTAGCATCCAGTTCTCCCAGTGGCCAACCAGTTGCCTATGGGAAGCCCACAAGCAGAATGATTTCATTAGCACTCTCTCCCACTTCATCTGGTATTCCTGCCTCAAGCACTGGAGGGGTGTGTTCACAGGGGTGTGTTCACCCTAATTGACTGGGACAATTGGGAGTGGATTGGAAAGGTTTGTCATATTCCTGATTCATGTTGCATTGGAATGCGGGTGGCACTATGGTCTAAACCATGGAGCTTCTTGGGCTTGCCGATCGGCAGGTCGGAAGTTCGAATTCGTGTGACAGGCTGAGCTCCAGCTGCTTTGTCCCAGCTCCTGCCAACCTAGCAGTTCGAAAGCAAACCAGCGCAGCTATGGGAGAAACAAGACCCTTTTGTTAATGCTGTGAACCCCTCCGTCGTAGCCTCAGGTTGTATATATGTGTAAATAAACCACATATCATAAAGACACCACAGTCTCTACTGTGCCTCATTCCCAAAGGAAAGATGAATCCTTGGTAAACGCTTGTAACCCCTGGAATCTCACACCGCTCAGAGATTGGGTGTGGGTGCAACAATATGTAGTTTCCTTTTTTAATCCCTCAGGTTTACACAAAATTTGAAAAAAATGCACAAGCAAATTTGACGCACTGTGTTTTTGCATCTCTTGGGCAGGAAAATGTGGGGTGGACAAGGCACCGCTTCTGCTGCTCAAGGCAGGCGCCTCACTCTGTCTCATGGGTGGGCTGGCTCTGGGGTGTGTTCAGTGTTTGGCAATGTGTGTGCATGTGGCATTTACTAAAGAGTGGGGTGTGTAAGGGGTTGTAGTGTACAGGGGTCCCCCGCTGCAAAAAAATGAGATGAATATGATTGATGAGTCCTCTATCAATTGTACCACACAGTGATATTCACAAGTAAATGAATTAACATTCCAGATACCATCTAGCAGGTGGTTCTACTTTGTAAACGTTGCGCTCCTGTAAGAATCATTGGCTTCATATTTACTTTCAGCCATGGATTACCCTATTTTGCCAGTATTTTCTAGTTCAGCACATGAAAAATCATAACTCTGTCAAATTACGTCTTCCTGTCAAATATGCAAGGTGGGAAGCATTTTATTATATATAACCTGCATCCATCATACGTGAGTAAGAACATGTTGAGTATGATCTTAGTGTGGCAAAAGGACAAAACAGAGAATTCCAGGGGAACCATAATAACCCTTTCCCAACACTGGCCTGAGTGAATGTTATTTTCTCATCCAATCTAGCTTAACTACTTTCTGAAACAGATCCGCTTCAATAATACTGCTGGGGAAGAAATATTTTTCAATGAAAATGGAAAATTAGTAACCGGATATGATATCATCAACACAGTCATATTTCCCAATCAGTCCATCCACAGAATCCGTGTTGGAAGGATTAACCAACAGGCTTCTGAAGGGAAACAATTCACTGTCAATGAAAGTGCTGTTGTGTGGAATCAGAGGTTTAAGCAGGTGGGAATTACTAGTATCTTCCAATATCTTCCTGCTTTATGGATGGCCCCCAAGCCAAGTTCTGTGTAGTCCTGGCTCCACATAGGAGTGAGGCAAATCCATGGCCAGCCCAATACATTTTGGTATCTGAGGCAAACCATGAAATCCACACACACCCCACACACATACACAGCCAGGAGAGCAGTCCAAATCAGGACCCCTGCAAGGCCTAGCTAGGGTTGGGGGTTAAAGGTGTCACATCACTGATCTACATCCTAAATTCTTTATTTCTGCGTATTAATAGATCCTACCTAAATCCACATGTGTTGAGAACTGCCATCCTGGGCACAAAAGGATCGTGAAACAGGGGGAACAGATTTGTTGCTATGATTGTCCCCAGTGTTCTGAGGGAATGATTTCAAACCTGACAGGTAAGTAGAGACTGAATGGGTTTGGAATTATAATGCAGATTTCAGTAAAAGGATCTTTCTCAAAAGGGCTTGGGGACAGGCTACTTGAAAGATCACATCCATTCATATGTATCTACCTGAACCTACAGATCTTCTTCAAAGGCCCTGCTCTGCCAAATTAGTACTTTGGTACCTCAGGTTAAGAACTTAATTCATTCTGGAGGTCCGTTCTTAACCTGAAACTGTTCTTAACCTGAGGTGCCACTTTAGTTAATGGGGCCTCCTGCTGCTGCCACGCCGCCAGCGTGCAATTTCTGTTCTCATCCTGAAGCAAGGTTCTTAACCCGAGGTACTATTTCTGGGTTAGTGGAGTCTGTAACCTGAAGCGTCTGTAACCCGAGGTACCACTGTAAAGGTGGGCAATCATCAAAGAGGGAGATCTTTCAAATAGTGGCAGGCTGGCAAGGCAACAACCTCCCAAGGAGGCTTGTCTAGTGCTATGTTCAACTTTTCACCCAAGGATATTAAATTACTTAGGCTACCTGGAACTTTTTAAAAAATAATAATAATTAAATACATTGTTTAAAATTTTGGGAACTGTTGGAAGTTAGTTTTGATATATTTATGTGGATCTTCTTTATATTGCTACTGCTTTTTTCCCTTTTGGATTTCAATTGTGTGTCTTTTTGATGCAATAAACCTACATTTTAAATGGATCTATACAATGTTCTATCCCCTTTTAAGCATCCAAATTTTGATTAATGGTACAACAAGTTAAATCAGTATTCAAGGGGGATGAAACACCCAGTGACATCATCAGCCATCTGTTTACAGCAAAGTTCTGCTTTATAGTTGCCATTTAAAAAAAAATCAACATCTCTCCAATAGAAATATGTTCACAGACATATTTCATGCAAATATATTAAGTGATAAATGCTATATAAGTTAAGAGGGTGCATAAACATTTTTAACTATTGAAACTCTTTTTTTTCCAGATGCAGATCATTGTGACAAGTGCTCTGATGATCAGCATCCTAACAAGAACCAGGATCAGTGCATGCCTAAGCATATAATCTACCTATCATACAGAGAACCCTTGGGAATAATTCTGACTTCATTTGTTCTTTTCCTTTCTCTGATTACTCTTGTGATAATATGGCTCTTCATTCAACACCAGGAGACTCCCATTGTCAAGGCCAACAACTGGAACATCACCTGCACTCTCCTCACTTCCCTGTTGCTTTGCTTTCTCTGCTCCTTCCTATTCATTGGGCAGCCTGCAAAGGTGACCTGCCTTCTCCGTCAAACAGTGTTTGGGATTGTCTTCTGTCTTGCTGTTTCTTGTGTCCTGGCAAAAACCATCACTGTGGTTCTGGCCTTCATGGCCACCAAGCCAGGAAACAGGATGAGGAAATGGGTGGGGAAGAGGCTGGCAGTGTCAGTCATCATCCTTTGCACTCTTATTCAAACTGGCATCTGTGCACTGTGGTTGGCAACCTCTCCTCCCTTCCCAGAGTTTGACATGCATTCACAGACTACCCAAATCATTGTGCAGTGCAATGAAGGATCAGCCGCCATGTTTTATACTGTCCTGGTCTACATGGGTCTTCTGGCCATCATCAGCTTCACTGTGGCTTTCTTTGCCCGGAAGCTGCCTGATACTTTCAATGAAGCCAAGCTCATCACCTTCAGCATGCTGGTCTTCTGCAGTGTTTGGGTGTCCTTTGTCCCCACCTACTTGAGCACCAAAGGAAAATATATGGTGGCTGTGGAGATCTTCTCCATTTTAGCCTCTAGTGTGGGATTGCTGGGTTGCATATTCCTCCCAAAGCTCTATATTATTGTACTTAGACCAGAATTGAATGTCAGGGATCAACTAATAAGGAAATAGAATTTTGCCATCTGATTGATTGTATTTTGTAGTTGTTACAGTTTGGGTAATTATCCATCATGCAATTAGACTTCCTGTCCTTCTGCAAGTATAGTGGGATCCCAAGGCCCTCAGGGAGACAGAAACACAAATCATATCCACCTCAGGAGTTGATGAATTACTCCTCTTCATTGATAAATACAAGTGGATGTACCAGGCAATCTGAACACAAAAACACTCTGCTAATTTTGATTCCTGTTGATTAATATTCAGAGGTATACTGCCACCAACACTGGATGTGGAACAGGACCATCATGGGTAGTAGTGATTGACAGTTAAACTCCAACTCTTCTCTCACAAGTATGTACAGTTCTGATGTAGGCTAAGTCTTACTACTTTGCTTGTGAGTTTCCTGTAGATATATGTGTGACCAGTGTGAGAATAGGATCATGACTACTTGTGCAATTGGTGTGATCCATCAGGGATCTAATGACAACTGTTTAGACACTGCAACATCTTTCTCGAATAATACTGACTTTCATCTTAATGTGAAATTTGAAGTGGGAAAAATGGGCTGTTAAAAAACTGAAACCCAGCTATTGAATGAAAATTGCCGTTGCTGCTGTTATTTTGCAATAATTTTGGCCTCAGTTCATGATCTTTCCTTCTCCAATCTAGCTTCACTCATTTCTGAAAGGCATCCACTTTAACAAAACTGCTGGGGGAAGAAATGTTCTTTTATAACTATGGAGAGTTGGCAACTGGATATGATACCTTTAGCCCAGTCACATTCCCCAAGCAGTCTATCAACAGAGTCTATGTGGGAAAGGTGGATTTGCAGAAACATGAAGGGAATAAATTTATCGTCAGAGGAAGTGCTGTGATATGGAATCACAAGTTCATGCTGTGCAACTGTCCAGTTTTAACTGGGAAATCACAGATTTGTAGAGTTGGAAGGGATCACATGAATCATCTAGTCCAATCCCTTGCAATGCAGGAATTTTTCACCCAACTTGGGACTTGAACCCTTGACCCTGAGATTAAGAGTCTCATGCTCTACCAACGGAGCTATCCCTCAGTGCTCTGAACTGTGGTTCTGGCCTTCATGGCCACCAAACCAGGAAACAGAATGAGGAAATGGGTAGGGAAGAGACTAGAAGTCTCAGTCATCTTCCTCTCTATTCAAATTGGCATCTGTGTGGTGTGCAACCTCTGCCCCAACCCAGAGTTTGACAAGCACTCCCAGACTACCCAGATCATTGTGCAATCAGTGAAGGATCAATCCTTATATTACTTCTTGTAAGCCATTTCCTATTTCCTGTATTTTCCTTTTCTTCTATTTTGTAATAATCTAACCTAGAGTAGCCAATGTTCTACTTCTCCAGAAGTTGTTGGAATCCAATACATATAAGCCAAAGCCAGTGGCTACATGCCTGGTATAAGCCTTTTCTGCATTACAAGGGGCTGGCTAAATGATCCTCAGGGTTCCTTCCAACACTGTGATCCTTTTACCTATGAACTTAGAAAGAGGTTTCATAGAACTTCCAATTCATTTCTTCCCATGTCACCTGTTCATACATCTGTATTCAACTGTACAATGATCAGATGCAGAGAATTTTCCATATAGATAGACAGATGTGTTCATTTTATGAATAGTTTATTATTTTTTGTTATTATTTGTTGAATTAATATACCTCCCTATACCCAGAGGTCTCAGCGCAGTTCACAGAACAAAACCAAAATATAAAACCACATAATGCATAATCAAAATAAAAACAACCACCCAATAACCCCCCTCCCAGAAAAAAACAACATTTTAAAAGGGCACAGGATGTCTTTCAAATCAACCAAAGGCCTGGTTAAAAAGGAACATTTTTGCCTGGCATCTAATGAAGGTGCCCGGTGAACTTTCCTGGGGAGAGCATTCCACAGATGGGGATCCACTTCAGAGAAGGCCCTGTTCTCATGTTGCCACCCTCCAGACCTCTCAGGGAGAAGGCACAAGAAGAAGGGCCTCAGAAGAAGATCTCAGGGTCCGGGTAGGTTTATATGGAAAGAGGTATTGCGATCCTGAGCCATTTAAGGCTTTATAGGTCAAAACCAGCACTTTGAATTAGGCCAGGAAACTAATTGATAATCAGTGCAGTCGGGCTAAGATTGTTGTAACATGCTCAAACTGTCTTGCTCTGGTGAGCAACCTGATTGCCACAAATCTACACCAGCTGAAGTTTCTGATCCATCCTCAGAGGCAGCCCTACAGATAACACATTCCAGTAATCTAATACGGCAACAGAGTATTGACAACAGATGTTAGGTTATCCCTGTCCAAATAGGGGTGTAGCTGGGCCACCAGCTGAATCTGATGGAAGCCACTCTGCGCCACTGAGGCCACCCAAGCCTCATGTAACAGCAAAGGGTCCAGGAGTACACCCAAGCTGTGTACCTGCTCCTTCAAAGGGAATGTAACCCCATCAAAAACAGGACACCTTCCATCCACCTGGTCTTGGGAACCACCCACTAACTGCGCCTCTGCCTTATCTGGATTGAGCTTCCATTTCTTGGCTTTCATCTAGTCCATTTCCAAGGCAAGACAATGGTTCAGCACATCAATTGCCACAGCTACAGATGTAAAGGAGAAGTAGATCTGAGTGTTATCAGCATATTGCTGACAACATACTCCAAAATTCTGGATAACCCCACTCAGCAGTTTCATGTAGACGTTAAACGTTACGTTATGACGTTACGTTTCATGTAGACGTTAAACAGTGTAGGGGGCAAAATTAAATCCTGAAAAACATCACATTGAAACATCACACTGGGTGAATAGCACTCTTCAAGCATCACTCTCTGGGAATGACAATCCAAGTAGGACCGGAACCACCACAAAGTGGTCCCCCCCCCCCAATTCAGACGGTTATCTGGGTAGATAAATATTTTGTCAAAACAAAAATGTTTTTAGCAAGCCTCCCTGATGTCAACTGGCAGGGAGTTCCAAAGTGTAAGTGGTCCAGCCTATAACATTTTTATCATACCCATTTGAAATTTGGCATTTCCAAAGTGGGGCCATTTCTATAAGCTCCAGCATTCTGAAGTAAGCACGACAGAGTGTTTTTTTTCTTTACTTTTCTAAATGTAGCAGGGCTCTTGCCCTCCTGTGGTGTCTATCACACCCAAAATTCAAACCCTGACCTTTTCATTGGCAGGCATTGGATTTTAAGGGAGCTAAATAAGTTTTCCTTAACTTTGCTGATTGTTGAAAATCTAAGAAGACCTTATTATCTATGGTTTAATTATAATCCTTGCCCTCTTATAATTGTATTGGGATCCCACTGCTGTCGGAAAGAATCCACTTGTGATGGTTCCTCTCCATTTATAGAGACAAGTTTCAAAACAATAGTTTGCATACTGCTGTTTGGAAGAGGTCTGCCACACAGAAGTGTTTAGATCCATATTGCGCTCTGAAATAGCATCATGTGTTTAACTCTTATGCAGTTTTCATGATTGTTTAGGAGGTACTCCTGTTCTGTGGTTCTGCCACAATGAATGGGTCTTGCTGGGTGTGTTTGCAGGTTACCAAATGGACATCTCTGCTGCTGCTCCTTTTCCTGCTACAGCTGCCTCAGACTGTGAGCCAGAATTTAGACAACATATGTTATCAGCAGAGAAAGGTTCAAAAGAATCTTGGCATTTCAGAGAATATTGTCATTGCTGAATTTATCTCTTTTGTAATTCATCTTTTTAATGAGATTGAATATAGGAGCCATCCATCACCAGACTTAGATATGTAGTAAGTACATTTTTATGATACGAAATGAGTCCATAGGACTGAATTAAAATTCTGGTTGAATAGATCAGTGTGAATATAGAAAAATTATTCAGCATTTTGTGTCTTGTTTTTTGATATGACCGGTCCTGATATCACAATGCCAGGAGAAAATAGGAGTCGCGGTTGATAAAAATGATACTAAATGTATTTGGGAGCATGGAAACCATTCATGCAATCCTTTCTCCAGAAAGTATGAGGGGTAGATATTTTACTTATCTGTTCAATTTTCACCCAATTTGTTTACAGTGGTAGCTATTGTATTTTGAGGTGAGTTATGTTCAGTTCAATTTCCCAGCTCTGTCTTGATACTAGTTTCATAACTGAGAATATCTGAAGCTGAGCCTCTCTACATGAAAAGCCAACAGCCTGGGTATTCCATCAGAGGGTTTTCCATTAAATTTCTTATTCCCTAATAACTGAAGTTGGGACGCGGGTGGCGCTGTGGGTAAAACCTCAGCGCCTAGGACTTGCCGATCGCCAGGTCGGCGGGTTGAATCCCCACGGCGGGGTGCGCTCCTGCCGTTCGGTCCCAGCGCCTGCCAACCTAGCAGTTTGAAAGCACCCCCGGGTGTAAGTAGATAAATAGGGACCGCTTACTAGCGGGAAGGTAGTTCCGTGTGCTGCGCTGGCTCACCAGATGCAGCTTGTCATGCTGGCCACGTGACCCGGAAGTGTCTGCGGACAGCGCTGGCCCCCGGCCTCTTAAGCGAGATGGGCGCGCAACCCCAGAGTCGGACACGACTGGCCCGTACGGGCAGGGGTACCTTTACCTTTAATAACTGAAGTTACTAATGTAGACAAATTCCTACTAACACTAACTTGAAAATAAATAATAGCTTTCATTGTGTTTCAGTTCAAATAATTTCAGCCTGAAGGAAAAAGGCCCAAATGATCAGAAATTATATATTATCTGTTAGGAAAATAGCTTAAGCCTAATTCTTCTACTTGATATGCTGATTAATGAGTTTTCATTGTAAGGAGGTCATTCAATCATGGGAGTCTTCACCTGTAATCAGAAGCAGTCCAGTCCAGTAACTGGCTTACTATTCCGGTAAGAATAAGAGGTATAAAGGAAAGAATTTAAAATGGATACCAAGGCTTTTGGTAGTGGCAGAAAGTGGCAGAAAATATGTGTGATTTCATCCATTCACTTACAAATTGGATGATAGATGCATAAACAACAACACAGAAAAGATTGCATCAGTTTCAGAGAACCGCAATCCTCAAAAAGCATGTGGCTTCACTTAGAAGACCCAGGAGCTGTGGGAAATGAAACATGACAAAGAAATATAATGAGGTGACAATAATATGTAATAAGCGAAAAATAAGTAACAGTTATAAGGGTATTTCCTACTGTGCTACTTCATGCCAGGTATTTCAATAATAGTTTTTGATGGTCAATAAGGCCAGGGTGTGTATATTGATGGGACGTGGGTTAAACCACAAAGCCTGGGGCTCACCAATCATAAGGTCGGCAGTTCGAATCCCTGCGACAGGGTGAGCTCCCGTTGCTCGGTCCCTGCTCCTGCCAATCTAGCAGTTCGAAAGCCCGTCAAAGTGCAAGTAGATAAATAGGTACTGCTCCGGCAGGAAGGTAAATGGTGTTTCCGTGCGCTGCTCTGGTTCACCAGGAGCGGCTTACTCATGCTGGCCACATGACCCGGAAGCTGTATGCCGGCTCCCTTGGCCAATAAAGCGAGATGAGCGCCGCAACCCAGAGTCATCCGCAACTGGACCTAATGGTCAGGGGTCCCTTTACCTTTACTCTTATGTATATTAAGTCAATGGATATGCAACGACCCTAAATCTACACTGAAATATCATTGCAGCATCCAGCCGAACTACTACCACCAAGTGCTGGCCTTTATGTTTGCCATGAATGAGATCAACCAGAATGTCCACCTACTACCCAACAAGACACTGTCTCCCATCTTTGGTCACAATTATCAGAATGAAATGGGAGACTGTGGCGGAACTATGTATCTCCTTTTCCTGAAACAGGGAAGCCCTCTTAACTATATTTGTGGCAAGGCATACAAGCTGATGACCATCATTGGTGGGCTCACCTCTCATAACTCCAAGCAGATGCCCAACATCTTGAATACTTACAAGATGCCACAGGTGTGTCTGCCTTTCCATGTATGTAGGTGCAACCAGTAAGGGAATCAGAGGAGGAGACTCATTTGTGTTACTACTCATGTAGTTCTTGCTCCTCAAAATTGATCTGATTAAGGGGCTTCCTCCTCAAAATTGATCTGGTTATAGGGCTCTGCTCTTAGCTCTGCACAAATGTTTTCAAACTCGGGGAATAACTATACTTTATGAGGAAAAGTGTGCATAGCAACCTGGGTGATAGGGCAAGAGCAGAAGGTCATACCATTAAGCTATGTGGGTGAACAGGACTAAGATCACACTTTAAATAAACCTGTTTGAATGAGTATGCAAGGACAATCTCATCAGGATCCAAAACAAACCTGGAACAATTTTTTGCATTAGTTTTTCCAGAATATTTGAAACAAGTCAGGTTCATGGTGCTGTCCAAATTTGCTGGGAATGCCCTGTATAAAAGAGCACTCACTCTCTCACAGGGTTCATAGTCCAGATGCCCATTTTGGAAAATTAAAGGAGATATTAAAAACCCCAAAATCCTGAATCCCTCTTTTCCCAAAATTTCAATCTTTATTTTACAATTAAAATTGGGAAATTTAGAAGATATTACACAAGTCATAGAAGTTTTCATCTCATCCCTTTTCTCCATTAATACTCAGTTTTAAATTCTCTTTGTCCATGTTTAACTGGCCAGTTGGTAATCCTGCGCAGATTGCTGTACTGTAGGGTTTAGAGGCTTAGCATCTTTTGATGCAGGATCAAATATAAAATGAGATCATTCATTATGTTCTTTTGATGTGCTGTAAGCTGCCCAGAATGACTGGGGAAACCCATCCAGATGGGTGTGAATAAGTATTACTGCTGCTGCCCCTGCTAAATACTGCCACACTGATGAAGGCAGTAACTTTAAGTAAGGCTGTATTCTTCTCATTTTATATTTCTATTTTCCTTGCCCTTATGTTTTTTAATATATATTTTTTAGTTTGGTATATTGTCTATTGTATTTTAGAATTGTATTAAGTGTTGGGAGGGGTAAACAGATACAGGTATTGCTAATAGAAGAAAACAAATGAAAATTAAATGAGCTCAAATGTCTATCCCACTGGGAAAGTAATTTCAGCTGAGGAGCTGTCATAAATGGTTGTACAATCTAAAAAAGACACTGCCATTTTTCTTAGCTCAGTTATGCTTCCTTTGACCCTGCATTGAGTGACAAAGTACAGTTCCCTTCCGTCTATCGGATGATCCCCAGTGAAAATCCTCAGTATGCTGGGATTATTCAGCTCCTTCAGCATTTTGGGTGGACCTGGATTGGCCTTGTTGTTTCTGATGATGACACTGGAGAAATGTTATTGAGGACTCTCATTCCTCGGATGCACCAGAGCAATATTTGTACTGCTTTTAAGGAGATTATTCCAGCAGTGAAGAATTTGTGGGATAAAACGATTGAAACTCAAAGGCTTTTGGAAGAAATAAGTTCAGTTCTCTCATCAACCAAAACTGAAGTGATTCTTGCCCATGGAGTTTCACGGTCTATGGTGGGTTTGCAAAGGATTCTGATATTACAAGAAAGGGAAATGAAACCAATAGAGAGAGTTTGGATCGTAACAGCTCAGTGGGATTTTTCATCTGCATATGATAGAGATGCATTTGCACTAAAATCATTCAATGGCACCTTGTCCTTCACACTACACACTCGTGATATGGGGGAGTATGAAGAGTTCCTTCGGACTTTAAATCCTAATCGGTCTAGGCTTTATCTCATCCATTGGTTCTGGTCCAATGTATTTAGATGTTCAATCCCCAAATATAATCTTTATCAGATGGAAGGAGGTATTTGTACTGGGGAAGAGGACTTGGGGAGCCTCTCTGAAATAGTATTTGAAATGAGAATGTCTGGTCAGAGCTACAGTATCTACAATGCTGTTTACGCTGTAGCACATGCTCTCCATGCCATGTTTTCATCAAGATCTAAGCAGAAGGCAATGGGAGATGGAAGAGCATCGAACCTTTTGAATGTGTACCCATGGCAGGTAGGATTCTCATGTCCATCTCTTGCAACCTCTGCACCCAATCTACATCTCATGGCTGCTGAACCGGCTACAAAACAGAGACCCTGTTAACTGTTTAAACAGTTTTTAATTGTTTTGCGTTTTTCCCTTCTCCTTGAAGGACATGATGGCTGGGGAGGACGGGGGCAATGGCAACAACCTCTCCCTTGCACACTTCCCAGGGTGATGCAAGCAGCTGGAGGAAGGGAGCAGAGGGAGGAGGAGGACCTGGGCTGGGCTCTTGGTGGCTACCAATTGTTTTTTTTTTATAATCATATTTATTAAAATTTCCAATAATAACAGAATAGAAAAAATAGAAAAGATAAAGAAAAGAAAGAAAAAGAAAGACCAATTTTAAACCCTTATTTTCATAACCTTCTTTCTGGGACTCCCTCCTTCCCCTCCCAACTGTATTCCCCTTTCCCTACGTTGGTTCCACAAGTTCTCATTCCCAATTTAAACCTAATATGTTGTACCTATTAGCCAATTTAAATTACAATCTTAACATCACTCCTCATCTTTAACAAAATAGAACAAAGATTTTTCCCCCAAGATCTGCCCCGTTTCCTTCCACGAATTCCCCCTTTTTTCCAAAACATGTTAAATCAAAATACCAAAGTTATATAGAAAGATAAAAGATAGAAGATAGAAGAAGATTCCAAAAGTTGGTTACATAGCCTTTGGATTCTAGAATTCCCCCTCCCTTCCCCGGTTTGGATTCCCCATGTCCATCAGTCTGTATGTTGTCGGCCTGGAGGTCTCAAGTCCACAGCCAAATTTTCCTCAATCCATCTTGCCGGTTTTCTTTGAATTTGCTTGTTTTGATAATGTTTAATTTCAAAAATCCAGTCTAATAGAGGCCTTTAATTTCCCTTGGTCATTGTTGCTCCTCCCATTGTTCTTTCCGTGGCGTAGTTGGTCCTTTGCTCTTTTGTTTCTTACTTTCTCAGGTTTCTGTCTTGTTCAGCTGCAAAACCATTCTTATTCTGAAATCTAGTATCTCTACAGAGGTTTGTTATTCAGGAACAAAAACTTACGTCCAGTTCCTACCTTGCTTCAATAGAAAGATTCTATTGTGTTGTCACCTCTGTAGACAAAACAATATTTCAGTTTTGCTACTTTCCCAGGAGCTAAGACCAGTACACATCCCGGAGTAGTTTTCCACATACGCCACTTGTAATGTCCCAAAGCCCCTCTAGGGGGGTTGCAGTAACTTTGTGTCCTCTAATCCAAAAGTCAAGTTGTTGTTTCTTTTTCCCCCCGACATTTTGTATCCATATTTATATCCAATTGTAACAAAATTAACCAGCAAAATACTTATAACAAAGTCCTCTTTATATTCTCAAGATTTGACAGCTACTTTGACAGCTGTCAAACTCTCCATCTCTCTCCGCCAGGTTCTCCGAATCGCCCCGGTTCCCAGGGGGGGGTTGCCTTTTCCCTCTCACCCTCGACTTTTCTCCTCCAGCACAATTCTTGTAGTATCCCATCGTGGAATTGATATTTTTTGTCAGCAATAAACTTCTGAATCGATCTTGGTTTCTCAGTCCTTGTTTTAGCATGTTTACAATCAGGGAGGGGACTGACTTCCTTTTTAGATCCCCCCCGCTCGTGCCGAATCCGAAAAAAATTCCTTTTTTTCTCCTTTTATACCCGGTTACCCAATTACTCACGGGTTGTTGTTAAATGTCCGAATTTCAAATGGAGGAAGCCAGCGCTCTCCGACGAATGGCATGCGGCTGCGCTCGGCAGGGGAAGCGATAGACTCACAGTACCACGCCGCTCCCCGGCACCCGATCCGTAGCCTTTAAAAAGGCTCCTTCACGAGTCGGGAGGGCGCTGACGGTACCAGCCGAGTCCCCATGTCCACGGGCTCCGTGCCCGTGGTTTTTGAGGGTCCCCGCGTCGCCGGCGCGGTAGGACCCAGCCCCTGCCGAGCAGACTCCCTCCGGAGCTCGGAGGGAGTTCGCCATTCGGCGATGGCGCCAACCCGGAAGTCCCGGTGGCTACCAATTGTTTTAATGGTTTCTCATTTGTGTGAAGTTTTGTTGTTGCTGCTGCTGCTGCTGTTTATATTGAAAGAGGGCAGATGTGTCTGGGAAGAGAGAAGCAAGGCTGAACATGGTGGGGGCTCCACCACAGTGGTTCTCGGTAGGTGCGGAGCTGGGGCAGACAACTGAAGCAACATGAGTAGGAAACAACAATTTGCCTATGATATTAGGATAGTAATACCATGTCAATAGGATGAAATGGTGACTTTCAAGGCAATCACATGGCCTCACTGTACAAACTTTCCTTCTCCAATCTAGCTTCATTCCTTTCTGAAAAACGTCCGATTCAACAACACTGCTGGGGAAGAAATATATTTTGATAAAAATGGTGCATTGGCAGCTGGATATGATATCACCAACACAGTCACATTCCCCAATTGGTCCCTCCATAGAGTCCGTGTTGGAAAGATAGACCCACAAGCTCCTGAAGGGAAAATGTTCTCCATTAATGGAAGTGCTATTGTGTGGAATCACAAGTATAACCAGGTGGGAAGGACTACTGTACGCAACTGTACTGGAATTGGCCCAGGAACAAATCCTGGCGTGTCCCAGTTCCACACAGGACTGAAGCAAAGCCCACACTCCTCTGCCTCTATGCAGATACTTTGGGAGGAATGCACAGCAAACCTAAAATAAAAATCAAAAAATGCATAGACCCCTTCAAAAGAAATGACCTGCACACCTTTTAAAAACCACAAATCTGCAATTTTGACCAATGGCTAGATATTTCAATTCTGAGAACCACGGACTGTCAGACTTATCAGTAACTCCTATATCCAATACTGTTAGCACAGATGGAGAACTTCTGCCACCACATCAAGGAAAAGAACAGCATCACTTAGCTTTGATGAATGACGCCCTTCTGTACATACCATCATTAAACACTGTAGCTGTAACCTTGGAAACAATATCATTTCATTTTTACCATAGCTCTTTCAGTGTGCTTCCATCGTTTTTTATTTTCTTGGTAGCTGACCAAGTGGTTTCTCCTTATACGTGTGTACCAGGGATGAGAAACAGAATCTGACCTGTGGGCCTGATCTTGCACTCACCCTAGGTGGGTCACAGCTTCCCAGCTGACAACCACCTGAAACCACCATGTTGTCTATTGTCCCAGTTTTTTTCTTTACAGAGTAGTTTAAACTCAAACTGCACCGCAAAGGAACTGATCTCAGTGCAACTTGAAGTCACTAAAAAAGCTTGTTTCCACTTGGGAGCTTTGACTGAGAGCTACCAAGTTGACCCAATCATAGGAGCCAACTCCTAGGGGCTGAGGTCCCTTCTCCCCCCCCTCCAATAAAATATGGACATTGCCATTCAAATGGTGTATGTGTGCACCATTGCACCTGCATCTTTACCTGCCCCACACCTGATGTAGCACATGAGATCAGTTGTGCTGTGAGTGGGCATAACTTGGGGAAGATGATCTTGCAAGCCAAATTAGGCTCCCTGCTGGACCTAGTTAGATGTGCAGGGCAAAGATTACAAACCACTGGTCTACTTCCTAATTTCTTTCTATCTGGATATTATTAGAGCCTACCCCAATCCACATGTGTTGAGAGTTGTCAACCTGGACACAGCAGGATCTTGCAACAGGGGAAACAGATTTGCTGTTATGATTGTCCTCAGTGTTCTGAAGGAATGATTTCAAACAAGACAGGTAAGTAGAACACAGTTACAAGGGGGTGGCAGTCCTTAAGGGCCTGGTTTATATAAAGGGGGGGGTGCAGGGGTACACATACCCCTAAACATTTTGTGTATCTTTGTACTTTGGTCCATTTACTGTATTTATTTTCCCCGATATGAACTATAAAATGGTGATTTTTCTGGAGTCAAAATGAGAGTACACCTAAACACTTTTTTGGGGGGAAGCACTGGATTTAGCAATAAGAATCAGCATTCAAAACATACATTTTAAATATTCAATTCCTAATACAAATGTATACTTGGAGAACAAATTACTTCAAGTGGTGCCAAAATGATAATGAGTTCCATTCTCTTCCCCCAAGAAACATTTGTTCACAGCCATATTTCATGCAATAATATTCAATGGGTGATGCCTTCTAGGTTAAGAGGACACATCTTCATTTTTTTTACTGTTGAGACTTATAATTTTTAGATGCAGATCATTGTAAGAAGTGCCCTGAGGATCAGCATCCAAACAAGGACCACGACCACTGCATCTCTAAACAAATTGTCTACCTATCCTATGGAGAGCCCTTGGGAATAATTCTGACTTCATTTGCTCTGTTCCTTTCTCTGATCACACTAGTGGTGATGTGGATCTTCATTCAAAACCAGGAGACTCCCATTGTCAAGGCCAACAACTGGAACATCACCTGCACCCTCCTCATTTCCCTATTGCTTTGCTTTCTCTGCTCCTTCCTATTCATTGGAAAGCCTGGCAAGGTGACCTGCCTTCTCCGTCAAACAGTCTTTGGGATGGTCTTCTGTCTTGCTGTTTCTTGTGTCCTGGCAAAAACCCTCACTGTGGTTCTGGCCTTCATGGCCACCAAGCCAGGAAACAGGATGAGGAAATGGGTGGGGAAGAGGCTGGCAGTCTCAGCCATCATTCTCTGCTCCTTTATTCAAACTGGCATCTGTGCAGTGTGGTTGGCAACCTCTCCTCCCTTCCCAGAGTTTGACATGCACTCCCAGATTACTCAGATCATTGTTCAATGCAATGAAGGATCAGCCCTCATGTTTTATACTGTCCTGGGCTACATGGGTCTTCTGGCCACCATCTGCTTCACTGTAGCCTTCTTTGCTAGGAAGTTGCCTGATACTTTCAATGAAGCCAAGCTCATCACGTTCAGCATGTTAGTATTCTGCAGCGTTTGGATATCTTTTGTCCCCACCTACCTGAGCACAAAGGGGAAATATATGGTGGCTGTGGAGATCTTCTCCATTTTGGCCTCTTGTGCTGGGTTGCTGGGTTGCATCTTCTTCCCCAAATTTTATATTATTGTTCTGAGACCTGAGCTGAACACCAGGGATCAGCTCATAAGGAAAAAGAATGATAACATCTGAATTAATTTCTCCTTCCATCTTATAATTTATTTCCTACCCTTTCCTCCTATGTTGCATTCTTTTTTAAGGATATAAATCCACAGACAATGAAGTATCTACTTTTATTTTGGTAAAATAATAGTCTCTCCTGTTACACAGTCTCCTATTATAACACACTTTTAGAGTTGTTCCACAAAGCTATTTTGTACCTGCAAAAGTTTAAAGGTCACCCCCCCTGCTTCATTTGTTACCAGACCATATCCCTTCACTTCCTCCTGAAATCCCATAACTTTTTACATTACAAATGTTCTGGTTTATTTTAGTCCAATTTTTGTTACACTTAAGCCCATACGGAGAGCAGTAATGTAGTAGCATTGGGGAAGACCCACAAACCAAACTAAAACAAAATAAAGCCACCATTAATGCGCTATTGTTGTGTGGAAACATGTTTGCATCTACCTTAATCTTTGTAAAATCCTTGGGTGTGTACACATGGAATGATAATTGACAAAATTATCTTTTTGTCGAGTCCTTTTCCTTCTGCTGTTTCCATATTGATTTACACATAAGACCTGCATTTCACAAATTTAACCATGTTGGGAGGGCAGTCAAAATATGCTCCTTGGAAAACTTGTAGAAGTAGAATTGGAGGGGGGAAATCCAAAAAAGCTAAATACACTTTCCTTTGTTAGGCATAAGTGGATTTTTTTAATTTATTTAAAAAAGTGAAAGAAAAAAGAAGTTTAAAATGAATTGTCTTTCGTCCAATCTATATGAAATTTGGAAGGTCTCTTGGTCCAGGTTTGGGTATTATTTAAATATATCCAATAGGGACAAGAAGTGAAATGTTATCTGTTATGATCTTAGAGGTGACTGAAGGCCAAAGATGGAAATCCTTGAAATACCAAAACAATGAAGGGCTTTCACTTTGGCCCATTGTCAGGCCCTCCCTTCAGCAATTCAGGAAGGCCGTTATAGGAAGATACCATATGAGAAGAGGAAATGGCCTTGTGGCTCTGGGCAGCAGGAAGCAAGGGAACATGCCCTTCTTCACTGCCAGTATTATATAGACATTTGAGCCAGGTTTATCCAGCCCATCCTAAATAAGTTCCCTGGGCATTCAGAACAACACAACATCTCCCAGAAGTCACATATTCAGTTGCCAGATTTTGTGCTGCCGTGATAGATATTTGTCAAAGGATGGTCTATGCTACAAATCAGTCCTAAATTGAAGGCTCATATTGTTAGATCCACACTTCTGAAGCCCCACCCCATACAGCTGTTTTAAATGGTCTCTTTTAACTTTTATTATCAGTTTTTACTTATCCATTATTTATGCTTCATCAAGTATTCTATGTATATGTTTTAATCTACGTTTGGTTCTTGCTCCCATGTATTTAATAATTATCTGCTTAGATTCATACTGTTATGCTATTTATTTAGATGTTTTGCTTATGCTTGTCTGTGACCGTAAAAAAGCAAATTCATTCATTAAAAATAAAAATAAAAATGGTATGACTCAGTAGGACAGTTTACTATATTCCTTGAATTTGTCACACAGTGTCCTTTTGGATTACAGTACCTACTGGGCACTATATTAACATCATTGAATGTGTATTTGCAATAATTTGTAGTTTGAAAAATGCCACACTTTTAGAGGGACATGGAGGGACAGATGGACACTATCTAACGTATGAATGATTGCACCAGGAAAATATACTCAGGTGGCTTCCAAGTGTGGCTACCTTGAGAAGATGATGCACCAGGGTTCCTGGTTTATTCTATTTCTAATAATAATAATAATAATAATAATAATAATAATAATAATAATTTATTATTTATACTGTGCCCATCTGGCTGGGTTTCCCCAGCCACTTTGGGCGGCTTCCAACAGAACACTAAAATACAATAATCTATTAAACATTAAAAGCTTCCCTAAACAGGGCTGCCTTCAGGTGTCTTCTAAAAGTGACACATGAGAAATTACTCTATAAGGGTGGGCATTGAAAATGGCCACTTTCATACATGAAGACCTTCTCATGTGAATATCCAATTGGACTACAATTTCTATGGCCAGGTTAGGTAATGACTGTTTCTAAACTGCAGTAAGTTAAAGCTGTTTTCAAACTGAAACAATCTCCTGTAAAATCATAGGATCATAGAATCTTGGAGTTAGAAGGGACCCAAGAGTCATCTAGTCCAACTCTAGTCCTGCAATGCAGGAGTCTCAGCTAAAGCATCCATGACAGAAGGCCACCCAACCTCTGCTTAAAAAGCTCCAGTAAAGGAGAGTCCACAACCTCCCAAGGGAGACTGTTCCACCATCGAATAGCTCTTACTGTCAGGATTTTTTTCCGTATGTTTAGTCAGAATCTCCTTTCTTGTAACTTGAAGCCATTGGTTTGAGTCCTACCTTCCAGAGCAGGAGAAAACCAGTTTGCTCCATCTTCCATGTGACAGCCCTTTAGATATTTGAAGATGGCTATCACATCTCCTCCCAGTTTCCTCTTTTCCAGGCTAAACATACCTAGCTCCTTCAACCATTCCTCATAAGGTTTGATTCAAATAGTAAAGGAAGAACAGCAGAAGGGAGCATTGAAAAGAGGAGGACATAAGGATTATTAGAAAGTCACTGGATCCAACCTCATTTCATACTACATCATTACATTTTGAAAGCGCAGACTCAGATTTGCTCCATTGATGTATTTACTGCTTCATTCATTTTTGTTCAATTCCTCATATCAAAGTGAAGAAGGTTCTTTTAAAAAACTATTTAAAGATATGTTTTTCAGGTGTCAAGAATCTAGTATATACAAAGCATAAAGGAACTGTATGTTTTGTGGATTGTATTTGAAATACTTCCCCAATTGCCTTCATCCATTTCAAACACAGTTTTAGGAAGCCCCCCCCCCCAATTTTATTGCGTACATCATACTTTGTAAGTGAACAGGAAAAAGCACTGCACCAGAATTATTGGATAAAAAAACCTGAACTTATATCAGAAGGTCGGCGGTTCGAATCCCCGCAACGGGGTGAGCTCCCGTTGCTCGGTCCCAGCTCCTGCCAACCTAACAGTTCGAAAGCACGTCAAAGTGCAAGTAGATATTTCAGTTTTTTCCTTAGGTATTATTGGTAGTTTATTTTTGCCAAAATAATCAATTATTTTTTCTAGAGTCTCTGGACCTTCTTTATATAGTTTTCCGAAAAAACTAGCAAAGTTTTTACTAATTTCCTTCGTTTCTTGAACCCATTTGTCTTCAATTTTAATTTTATTGATAATTCTATCTTCCTTTTTCTTCTTTAATTGCCAGGCCAGAAGTTTGCCAGGTTTATTTGCAAACTCAAAATTTCTATGTCTCAACAATTTTATCTTCCATTCTATCTCTTCATTTATTATCATGGAGAATTGCGTCTGTAGAATTTTTATACTTTGCTTAATTAGTTCATCATCTGGTTTTTGGGAAAGGATCCTTTCCTTTTTTCTAATTTCCTCCCAAATCTCCATTTTCTTGAACTCACCAATAACAGCTATGGAGGTGCAACAAGCTATACAGAGATCAAAATTAGGAAAGACACCGGGCCCAGATGGTCTTCCAGCTAATTACTTTAAAAAGTTAGAACAAGCATTATTTCTTCCCATGAAAGACCTAATGAATAATATTCTGGCAAATGGAAAGCTTCCAAAAACCTGGAAGGACAGCTTTATTACTCTTATCCATAAACAGGGATCAGATGCCTCAAACATGGCCAATTACAGACCCATTGCACTGCTAAATAATGATTACAAGATATTTACAGACATTCTTGCAAATAGATTAAAAATGGTGCTGAACGAGATAATTCATAAAGATCAAACCGGATTTCTTCCCGGACGATTTATGCAATCCAATATTAGATGTGTGATTGATGTATTAGAATATTTGGATATTAAAATTGATAAACCAGCAGCTATTATGTTGGTGGACGCGGAAAAAGCTTTTGATAACGTGTCCTGGAAGTTGATGAAAAAATTAATGGAAGAAATCGGACTGGGAGAAAATATTTGTAAAGGAATAAATGCCATCTACTCGGAACAATGTGCAGAATTGATCATCAACGGAAGAATTACTGAGGAGTGCAAAATAAACAAGGGAACAAGACAGGGCTGCCCACTGTCACCACTGATATTTATCTTGGTGATGGAAGTCTTGAACAATCAGATAAGAAAGGATGAGCTTGTTAAAGGCATCACTCTGGGAAACAAAACATATAAAATTAAAGCTTTTGCGGACGATTTACTTGTTATGACTGAAAACCCTAAAGAAAGTCTGAAAAGAGTGCTGGAATTGATTAAAGAATTTGGAGATGTGGCAGGCTTTAAACTGAATATAACAAAAACAAAAATGCTTGTTAAAAATGTAACCACAGAAGAAAAGGATGACTTAGAAAAAATATTGGGCCTGAAAATCTCTTCAAAAGCGAAATACTTGGGTATTTGGATTACCCCCAAGAACATAAACCTATTTCAGGATAATTACACCAAAACTTGGTTAGAGATTAGAAAAAACTTGGTAATCTGGAGCAAACTAAAATTAACATTTCTGGGTAGGATTTCCATTATAAAGATGAATGTGCTTCCAAAATTAATCTTTTTATTTCAAATGATTCCGATACTGGGTGAAGCAGGTTGTCTCAAGATATGGCAAAGAGAAATTTCCAAATTCTTGTGGGAAGAAACCTAGGATTAAACACCTGATCTTAATAGACATAAAAGAGAGAGGAGGCTTTTCCCTACCCGATCTAAAACTTTACTACAAGGCTGCCTGTTTCACCTGGCTAAAAGATTGGTGCACATTGCAGGATCCGGACCTCCTGGACCTGGAAGGTTTTGACAACCGTTGGGGATGGCACGCCTACCTAATATATGGAAAAGCGAAAATTCATAAAAATTTTACCAACCATATAATAAGAAAGTCACTCTTTGCTGTATGGGAAAAATATAAAGACCTGATGGAGCCTAAAGTCCCGTGGTGGACTTCTCCAGTAGAAGCCATAGCAGTAAAACGGAAAAATACTCAGGAAAGCTGGCCAACATATAAAATACTTCTAAAAAATGAGGATAACCAAATAAAATTAAAAAACTTTGAGGAGATAAGAGAACACATTTCAGACTGGTTCCAATACCATCAGTTATTTGAAAAATTTAAATCTGACAAACAAAAGGGGTTCTCAGCAGAAATTTCCCGATTCGAATCTGATCTTGTAAACTCTAAAAGAAAAACTCTTTCCAAAACTTACCGACTCCTCCTTGACTGGACAGTCAAGGAGGAGGAGGTAACAGTGGCAATGGTGAGGTGGTCCCAGGATTTTGGCCATCCAATAACCATGGCCCAATGGGAAAATTTATGGAAGATCAATTGGAAATCCACAAACTGTTACACAATTAGAGAGAACTTTCAAAAAATGCAACATCGATGGTATCTAACACCATGGAAACTTTCAAAAATGTATAAAAATGTGTCAAGTAATTGTTGGAGATGCGGAGATTCAGGAACATTCTGGGAGAGTATACATGCAGAACTGCAAAAAAATGCTAAAGATCTCTTTCAATAAAAAACCAGAGGCCTACCTCCTGGGAATAACAGATTTGGATATTCCACAAAAGAGGAAGGGTATCTTTTTATATGCGACGGCGGCAGCAAGAGTTTTGATCGCAGCAAAATGGAAGAGTAATGAAATCCCCTCTATACAAGATTGGATCCAAAAGCTGACAGAATACGCTGAATTAGATGGTTTATCAGAAAAAATAAAGAATAAATAAAAACAGGAATTTGTTTCTAAATGGGAGGTTTTCAAAGAATATCTGAAAAATAAATATAGTAGTTTAAATTCTGTTGCAGCATTCGAGGAACTTCAGCGATAGTTGCTAGGTAGATAGAAGAAATTAGATTTATTGAGAATAAGGTTAATTATGAAAAAAAATGTGTATTGGCAATACGTAATATGGATTTGAAATATGGAATAGATGGGAAGTTGGGTCTTTAGTGTTAAGACCAATAGATGTTTGTTTGCCAAGAAAATTATGTGTATATGGTTATTTTTGTAATTTGTGTGTAATTTGGTATTTGTGTTTTTTGTGTGTTTTTTTTCTTGTTGTATAAATAAATAAATAAATTTTTAAAAAAGTGCAAGTAGATAAATAGGTACTGCTCTGGCAGGAAGGTAAATGGCATTTCTGTGCACTGCTCTGGTTTCGGCAGAAGCGGCTTAGTCATGACCCAGAAGCTGTACGCCGGCTCCCTTGGCCAATAAAGCGAGATGAGCGCCGCAACCCCAGATTCGGTCACGACTGGACCTAATGGTCAGGGGTCCCTTTACCTTTAAAATCATGAATCCCTGGAACTGCATTTCTGAGGAGAGCAAAGGACAAAGTACCATTGAGGGATTTTGCTGAAAATTTATTCCAAGTTAAAATCACTTTTAATTTTAATTAAATTAAAATTTATTTTTGAATTTTATGTTTTTGCTCTTAATTCTGACTAGCCATGAGGTGTTAACGAGAAGCAGAGTTCAGTTATAGTGATTTTGATTATTACAGGGCCGATAATCCCCAATACAGATTGCTCTTGTTTGAATTTGTGCCAGAGGGGAGATTACTTTTGAAGATATAGTTTGTTCAGGTTTCTAGTTATCTGTACCCCTTGGTATCCGAATTTAGAGCAGCAGACTTTTATTTTTGTGCATTTGCAAAATAAGCTATGGCAAACTATGGCTACCCTATGGTTAGCTAACTATCAACTAGATAAATGTGCTTGTTCTGAGACTTGAGAATCTTAGCAAAACAGATCACCCACCCTGTAATTTTTATAATTATTGATCAGCATCACTACTTCTAAACGTCACATGGGAAATCAGAGATGAAGGCACAACAACATAGTCTATATAGGTGCCTGTCCTATCAACTTACATGAATCCGGTTGTGGATTTGACGCACATACATAGTTCCATGCAGCCAGGTTTCCCTGTAACTTCAGCCAAGACTGAAATTGTGACTACAGGCAAACATGATGGCTTCCTGTTGCAGTTCTGCACAAGAATGGTTAGCGTTCCACCTGCTTTTCCTGCTGTTGCTGCTGCGTTGTTCTTCTAGCAAGAGTTTGAACTCCTCCACAAGCAGATTGAGACAAACAATTCAAACCCGTTCATACGCTCCTCTGGCAGACATGATCATTGGTGCATTTATATCCTTTACACAAGTAGACTTCAGAATTCAGAAATTAACGGAGGAACCCCAATCCTCTTTCATCTCTGTAAGGTAAGTAGTTACTTATTTATTGGAAAATTTTCTACTGGGCTCACTGATCATTGTTGAGTTAATGAAATAAACAACTGCATCAGCTTCTCCTGTAAGCCTTCTAGGATACATTCAGACTTATGTCCCACCACTCGAGTTAGCAGAAATAAGGCCATAATCAGTCTCAGGCACCACGTGTGGCTCTTCAAATCCATCTGCACCACAGCGTTTGGGGAGGTGGCATGAGGGTGGGATATTCATTCTTGTGAGAAGAATCTAGAAGTGCTTATTCCTAGTCCTTCCATTAAAATTCGGACTTGCTTGAAATGCCACTCTACTCCCCCTCCCCACAGTGCAGTGTTTTTGTCTACGTATAAGGAGAGAGTCTGCCACTCTGAAGTGGCTCTCCCTACAAACTGATATTCTTTTAGATGATACCCAAAAGTTGACCTTTTTGTTCAGAATGCAGAAATTTACAGGTTACCACAATATTCTTCATCAACTGCCAAGTAAGTAGTTCATTATTTATTGAAATGTTTTCTAACCCAGCTGAAGTTCTTAAGCTTCTTGAAACCCATGGAAGCTTCAACCCATCCCTCTGCCAAAATTTGCACCTCGAGGCCCCCAGGACCCACCCCCCAAAATAACTTCACCCGGACACTTATTTTAGTTTTAAGCTTTGGGGCAAATTCTGGGCACAACTTTATTGGGCACAATCACGTGAGCGGTGTCGGCTTAGGCATTGACTCCCGACTATAACTGACTCCACCTCACTGGGTGGCAGTCCAATGGGGTAAACCAAACGAGGGAGCAACGTCGATGCAGACCAACCGAAGCTCACCCCAGGGTCCCTGTGGTCCAGGCATGGCCCTAGCCCCTCAAGCGGGCTTCGGACGAAATCCAGGACCCCCAGCTTCCTTTAACGGAATACCCAGTTCCTGGAGGGGCAGGTTATAGCCACACCTCCCTTCCGCACAATCCAACTGAGACAATGCCTAACCGCCACCTTACAAGTTGTGACAATTGCTAAGGGGTAGGCAAAAACCAAGTGGCTAGAGCCAATTTGCCAAATGGGAAAAAATTCCTACCCAGCCCCTGCTCCAAAACAAGCGACCCAAACCAAAGCAAGGCCAGAGAAAACTACCTAATTCTAGGGAGGGAGGGCCGGTGTTTGGCAGTGAGAGGCAAGTGCCCCTCCTGTGTAACGCTGCCACCTTTTAAAACCCCTGGGATCATGCCACCCTCTAGAGATTGGCTAAAACAGCCTGGTGTGATCCAGGGGCTATGGGCAGGGCTTAGCTACTCCCCCCACACACACACACACCAATGAACCCCTAGGAAGGAAGTCCCAGGAGCCCGCACGCAACCAGGACCCTCTAATAGCAGGATCCCATTTACTTGCAAGTAAGCTGTGCACAGTTCCCTGGGCTTCACTTCCCCCCAACATGCATGGGCTTTTAACCTGACAGTGCAACCCTAAGCATATCTATTCTGATGTAATCACCACTAAGTAGCATTTAAGGTAAAGGTAAAGGGACTGCTGACCATTAGGTCTAGTCATGGCCAACTCTGGGGTTGCGGCACTCATCTCGCTTTATTGGCCGAGGGAGCCGGCGTACAGCCGGTGTCATGTGGCCAGCATGACTAAGCCACTTCTGGCGAACCAGAGCAGCGCACAGAAAGGCCGTTTACCTTCCTGACAGAGCGGTACCTATTTATCTACTTGCACTTTGACATGCTTTGAGCTGCTAGGTTGGCAAGAGCAGGGACCGAGCAACGGTAGCTCACCCCGTCGCGGGGATTTGAACCGCCAACCTTCTGATCGGCAAGTCCTAGGCTCTGTGGTTTAACCCACAGCACCACCCCAGGTAAATGGCTGCAACCGGATTGCAGCATAAAACAGATTTGCGTGAAAGCCATCAAGGATAATGGGATGTTTCTTCTCCAATACTTGGGATCAAGGACAGCTTTCATTAACACAAGTTTACATGCAAGGAAACAATTTCCAATGGAAGCTTGTGTGATCACAACCTGTAATCCTGTACATAATTATTGGGGAGTCAAATCTCGTTGAATAAAAAAAGAAGAGGAAGGTTTTGCTTCCAAATTTGTTTTTTAAAAGAGAGGCATGCAGCAGCATCAGAGCTACAGGTAGCACTTTCCATCTGGCAGGAGGACGGAGCTTAGCTGGTTTCCACAAATGGATCATCATCTTCCAAAGCACAAGTCTGAGCCTAGGTGACACAGACCTTGCATTTCCCAGAAACAATGCGCCCTTGTCAGGTGCTAATGGCTTGGGCTTGCATTAAAGGAGCAGTTTAAAACACCAATCATACAGAAAGTAGTGAGGGGGAAAGACAGTAAAGAAAGAAAGGGGGAGAGTATGAAAGAACATCCCACTCCTACAGTCTCATCTTTATATCTGTCTTAGACTCAGATTCAAAGGACTCTAAAAAAAGGCCTTGTGGCCAGCAGGTTAGACCCTTGTATATTGTTTAGTTCTTCTCCAAGTTCAATAGGGAATACATTCCCATGAATATTTCATGTTTCAGAAATGGAAGGAAGGTGGTGGATGATGAAACTAAACAAGGGGTAGGCATGGACACTGTATATAAGAACCTAGTTAAATGGGGACACTAATAGAGCCTGACTGAACTTGGCAGGTTAAGAATTTCTGGTTCTGGGATTCCCATATCGAAACCCACCAATTCATTAATACCACAACAATGGATCACTTGGAACCCACCATTCACATACATTGAATCAAAACCTATTAGGAGACTGCTGTAGTTTCATTAGTTTGACTCAAATGTTCCTGTCCTGTGGGTTGCAATGATCGAGGAACATAGATTTACAAATCAAAATGCAAAGTGAAACACAGTTGTTTCTCTTCTGTAATTATCGCAGTCTTTTCTGTCTCATTACAGACCCATCCCAAAAAACTACCAGCATGTTCTTGCCTTCATCTTTGCCATGCAAGAGATCAACAAGAATGCCGAATTCTTCTCCAACATCACACTGGGATCAACATTTTATGAGAATGCTTTTAATCCTTTGCTAACTTGTCAGAACACTCTTGCTCTTCTTTTCATGGGACAACGAAATCCCCCCAATTACCACTGTAATGAGGAAGATAAATTAATTGCCGTCATTGGAGGGCTCACCTCCCAAAACTCTATTCAGATGGCCAATATATTAAACATCTACAAGATTCCACAGGTATGTGTGTAGACACATAGATACAATCACAAGGGCCAACATACGCAGGAAAACCCCAAAAGAGCATCCATGTTAGCTTTCAATCCTAATACATTATGCTTTCTACACTTGTGTCGTACATTAGACTTGGTATGGGTACATGATTATGTTAAAGCCTCCTAGCTATGTGTTGCCAACACTGCCGTCTCAATTTGCATTGGGATTTGGGGGGGGGAGTATTTGGACTATGGTCTTTGATCTGCAGTAGCTCTGTTGGGATGCCAGATTGTTAGAGATAGGAATCTGAGTAGAAGGAGAATTGGAAACTCACCCAGAGCTATGGCAGGATGCCAGATGACTCCCACGCTCAGGAATAAACAAAAATGACACAATGATGCAGCTTGAATTTCAACAGAAGAAGAGAAAGACTAGAAAAATGGAAGTAGAGATACCATGTAAGACATGATTATAATAATGAAGAAACAAAGAAAATAAACATCTCCCACAGGAAATTAACAGGAAACAAAACTCTTCTTGCAGAAAATCTTTAGCTAACAAATATTTCAACACAAAAGGAGGTCAAGAAATCTGTAAGCTGTGGATAAGGGACTAAGATCAGGACTGAATGTAAATGGATTAATTAAAATCTTGGAAGCAAAAAGAAGTAAGAACTTTGCACTCCAAAGCCAAGCACATAAAAAGACACCCAAAATGTATAATTGGCTGTATTATTGATTTATATTTTAATGGGAATTGGAAATGGATAGTGATAAAATGTGGTTGTCATTGGGTTTAACAACTGAAAATTAATAACAACTGAAATTTAACAACTGAAAATTATTAACAATTATATTATATATAATTCCTTTCCCTTTAGCTCAGCTATGGCTCCTTGGATCCAGGGCTGAGTAACCAAAGGCACTTCCCTTCCTTCTTCCAAATGGTCCCCAATGAAGAAGCTCAGTATGATGGCATTGTCTGGCTACTCAGGAAGTTTGGGTGGAACTGGATTGGCCTCCTTGTTTCAGATGATGACAGTGGAGAAACCTTCCTTCGTACTCTCAGACCAAGGCTTTCCCAAAATAATCTTTGCATTTCTTGGACACTGTTGATCCCACTAGTGACAACATATTTATCTAATGATCTTCTTAATCAAAAATTGAAACCAATTTTGTTTGCTCTCACACGGCAGCACATGGATGTGATTCTTGTCTACGGAGACAATCAGTCTCTAGAGGCTTTGAGGCTGGTTTTAATCTCCTCCGAGGTTTACCATATATACCCTGTGGAGAAGGTGTGGATTACAACATCTCAATGGGATTTCACTGCAGTGCTGGTTGGAGACAAATTCCCTTCAAAATCTTTCAATGGCACCTTGTCATTTACACTCCATTCAAATTCAATTCCAGGGTTTCAGGACTTTCTACAGACTATAAATCCATGGCAGCGAAACCTTTATTTCATCCAGCAGTTCTGGGCCAGTGCATTCCTCTGTTCATTCCCGGATAACAATCAAATTGTGACAACTTGGGAACCCTGCACTGGGAGGGAGAAGCTGGACAAACTCACTGGACCCGTGTTTGAAATGGAAATGTCCCACCAGAGCTACACCATCTACAATGCCGTCCATGCAGTAGCACATGCTCTCCATAGCATGTATTCTTCAATAACCAAACAGAAAGTACTGGGTGAGAGACGGACGCAGCAGAAAGTTAAACCCTGGCAGGTACTGTCAACTACTCTCCTCAATGTTAGAAGCACAGGAGTTATTATTACTGATTCATATGTTTCACAGCTGAGCCCTGGCATGGAGGAGAGGCCTTGGGGATTTTTACTGGTGAGCTCTATCACTGGGAGGGACTTGATCTCAGTGAAAGACCATGTGCTTTGCATGCTGCACATTCAAAGCTCTTTAAATTAATCCATCCAGGATTCTCCTACTTGGGGAAGCGTAAGGGGCAGGAGTATCCTTTGGTATAAAAAATGGGTTGAAACCTTGGATATATGCCCTGTAGCACTGTGGTAATTCAGAGCAGACAGTTCTGGGCTACAGAGAACAATGGTTTGACTTAGCACAAGGCATTTGCATATGTTAATGGAGAAGGGTTTTGAATTACCCAGAATCTATGCCAAGTAGAAATTATACCAAGTCATGTCTCTTAGTATTGCAACTGGAAAGGCTTACAGCTCAATGGCAGAACATCTGCTTTCATTCAGAATGTCCCATGTTCAACCCCCAGCATCTCAAGATCATGCTGGGAAAGACTCTGAAACCCTAGGGAGCTAATAACAATGAGTGACTGAGCTATTTAGGGCAATGATTTCACTCACTGTAAGGCAGCTTTCAGTGTCCTATAACATACTGATGAATGGTAGTAAAAAGCCAAAGGTCCACTTGTCAAAGGGAAAAGAGAGAGCGTATTAGCAGACAATGTTTGTGTATTTTTTCTCTTGCAATCTAGCTTCATTCCTTCCTGAAAAACATCCACTTCAACAACAGTGCTGGGGAAGAAATCTCTTTGGATGAGAAGGGGCAGCAGGCAGGTGGCTATGATCTCCTCAACTTGGTCACATATCCCAATGAGTCCTTCCAGAGAGTCCGAGTGGGGAGGGTGGACCCTCAGGCCCCCCCAGGAAAAGAGTTCGCAGTGAATGGAAGTGCCATCGCATGGAATCCCAAGTTCAAGAAGGTGGGTTTGGCCATTTCTTTGTTTTGATCATCATCCATCTTTGATCATCATCCATCATCTTTTAGGAGAAGATCAGGAGATCCAGGAAAACAGAGATGGCTACAAAGAAGAAGTGTGAGGAGGCAAGCTCTGGTACTCTCTGATGAAATACTGTTTTTGTTACTTTTTCAAATTGGTTGCTCCAGAGCTAGTTTGAAGCTAATTTGGAGCTCAGGTTAAAGAACAAGGTCTTTCTGAGTGAAGAATTGGCAAGTGTTAAAAGCTCTTGAAAAGGAACTGTTGTGCTCCAAAATGCCTTGTTGGCAACAATCTTTGTTTGAGACTCAGTCCTGCCATGTGGAGCCCAGATAGGGGGAAAATCATATACCACCTGAAGTTTGTGGTCACTAATGTTGATGGATGGAGTGCTGGTGATATCCTGTCCCAGGATGTTGGTCTCCATCAGGCTGGTGGTGGGGCCAAAATCCATGCAGGCTTGGCCATAATTTTGGGGATGAAAGCATCCAAAAGGCTAAGGAAAGGGCTAATGCTCAGAAGGCTATACAGTGGTACCTCGCAAGACGAATGCCTCGCAAGACAAAAAACTCGCTAGACGAAAGGTTTTTCCGTTTTCGATTTGCCTCGCAAGACGAATTTTCCTATGGGCTTGTTTCGCAAAGACGTCTCGCGACTTTGTTTCCTTTGTCTAAAAACAAAGACATGTTTTGTTTATAAAGTTAATTTATTTTCCCTTCAATTTTTGAACTGCTCTTTACAGTATGTGTGACTTTAAAGAGCAGTTAATAAACTGTTGTTGTACCAAATTTGGCTTTGTTTGGACTTTTTTTGACCATAGGAACGCATTAATTGATTTTCAATGCATTCCTATGGGATTTCGTGATTCGCAAGACGAAAAATTCGCTAGACGACAAAACTTGCGGAACGAATTAATTTCGTCTTGCGGGGCACCACTGTAGAATGCTGTGCTGTCATATGCCCGATGCAGTTGATTGGTGGGTGGATGGATTGATTGAATTTATATACCACTCTATGCCCAGAAGTCTCAGAGCAGTTCACAGAATAAAATCACCTTGGAACTCGCAAAGCTGACAGATGCAATATGAGATAAACCTTAAAAATTGGTGAAAGAAGAATGGAATGTTTAAATAATTATTTAGGGGACAAGGGCTCAATAAGAAAGACCTGGTTATGTTTAGAATGATACCGCATAGAGAAATGCTCCCTGATACCAAGATGAGGGATTCCTTTGGAATGCAGATAGAGAGAATTGATAAGAATAATGATCTGTTGTGAACTTGACGGAAGTGTACAATAGATGAGCTTTCCTATTTTAGCTCATCTTCCTTTTTTCTTTTCTTTTTCTTTTTTTCTTTTTCCTTTTCTCTTTCTCATAGTGGTTTATGTTTTATGCCATGTACTATGATATTTTTTGTAGTTTTGTAGTTTTTTTATTTTTATTATTATTAAGGAATTTTTTTTGTAATTTTGGTTGTCTATAATTATATGTATTTGTTTAAAGCAAAATAAAGGTATTTTTTAAAAAAATCAATTTATAAAACCACAAACTACTTAATCAAAATCTAAAAAACCGAATAACCCGCCCCCCAAAAAACCCTACAAAGATGTATCAATACAAGATGTAAGATGTATTAGCAATGTAAGTAACACCTACCTACATTGTATATTTTAATCTGCAAGTTCAAGTACACCAAGTAAAAATTAATTATTATTGAAACTTTAAAAGAGAGTGTCTTGCATAGTTTTTGTGGAAGGAAAAGGTGAACTTATTAATGGGTCAAACGACCAGGGCTATCTTCCGCATAACTCTGTAAATGGGAACTAGAGTTTAATTCACATAAAATGGTTGGTGAAAACTTCCTTGGAGAGCGCTGTCAAGGTTGTGTCATCTGCAGAGAACATCCAAAATATGTATAGCAACCTTATTAAATAGCTTTCATCACCAACAACCAGAACTTGCCTCTTCTTTGTCTCACTCATAATGGTTCTTCATTCCCTACTCCTGCACACCTAAGAAGGAGAAGAAACATCTGCTGCTGGCTCCTTATTTCAGTTCTCCTCTCCCTCCAGGAGGGAATCAGCATTGGGTTATGAGGATTCAATCTATCAAGAAGGAGAAGGTTGGCACTAGCTTCTCTTTGCCATTCAGACATGTGCTGGACTGGCCAAATGGTTAAGTAGCAGCACAAAGCATCTTTATCGGGGGGCCTGATGGTTGCCCAGGGAGCATATGCTTGATAGCCATTCTCTAATTTCAGTCCTGAAAACCTTTATGCTGCAAAGCAGACATAGATGACAATAAAGTTTCTGGAGAGAAGCAAGCTTATTCCATTCAAAATCCCTTCCTTGTCATTACCATTAGATGCTGCCCATTTCCACCTGTGTTGAGAGCTGCCACCCTGGACAGAGTATGTTTCCACAGCACGGAAAACAAATCTGTTGCTATGACTGTGTTCAGTGCCCTAAAGGGAGGATTTCAGCCCAGAAGGGTAAGTGAAGGAACCCGAGTCAACTGGAATTCCCATCTTCCTCTCCAACACAGGCATTCATGTCTTAGTCTTATTATGTCTGCTTATTTTCTGTCCTGGATGCCAAGCACATGTGTTTATGTTACTGACACATATTCTTCTATAATCTCCCCTCCCCTTTGGACAGCCATTCTAGAGTATATTGTGTGAAATTATGTCCACATGGAAGTAACCACCATTGAAATCAGTATGACATCCAACTGGGTAGAAATGGATTGCACTCCGTAGATTTCCTTTTCTCTCCATTGAACCTGTAGCCAACAAATTTGCATTTTCTGTTATTTACAAGTAGTGAATTATCTCCTCCATTTTATCCACACAGTTCCAACCCTTAGGAGGAGTTATTTCTTGTCAAATATAGATTTGACAAGCTCCATTACGGAAAGTGTAAAAAAGAAACACTTGGGCTACAAGCCTAGAAATGCAAAGAGTTGGATGCATTTCTCTGGATGCAGAGAAAGACATGTTTAAGGTGAAAAGACTGAAATCAATCATTATACTCTAACCATGACAAATAAATATGAATAGATTGATTAGTACAGCTGAGATGCTCAGTAATATGTTCTGTGAACAGCATAATAGACAGTAATACCAATAATATTAATAAGTATCACTTCCAGAAATGCTAAAGCATGCTTCTCACTTTCAGATGCAGATCAGTGTGAGAAATGCCCAGATGATCACTACCCAAATGCCTTTCAGGACCAATGTATTCCAAAAAAAATAAGCTACCTATCCTATGAGGAGCCCTTGGGAGCAATTCTGGCCTCCTTGGCTCTCCTGCTTTCCCTGGGCACAGTTGTTGTGATGGGGACCTTCGGTCTGCACTGGAACACTCCCATTGTCAAAGCCAACAACTGGGACATCACCTGCACCTTGCTCTCTTCTCTGCTTCTCTGCTTTCTCTGCTCCTTCTTATTCATTGGCAGGCCTACAAAGGTGACCTGTGTCTTGAGGCAAACCGTCTTTGGCATTGTCTTCTCCATTGCTGTTGCTTGCGTGTTAGCCAAAACCCTCACTGTGGTCTTGGCATTCATGGTGACCAAGCCTGGGAACAGCCTGAGGAAATGGCTTGGGAAGAGGCTGGCAGGATCCCTTATCACCTTCTGTTCTCTCATTCAAGCTGGCATCTGTCTTGGGTGGCTGGCATCCTCTCCCCCATTCCCAGAGTTTGACCTGCACTCCCAGGATGAGCAAATCATAGTGCAGTGCAATGAAGGTTCCGACATCATGTTCCACCTTATTCTCGGCTACATGGGTCTTTTGGCCATTGTGAGTTTCTCTGTGGCTTTCTTTGCCAGGAAGTTGCCTGATACTTTCAATGAAGCCAAGTTGATTACTTTTAGCATGCTGGTCTTCTGCAGTGTTTGGCTGTCCTTTGTCCCCACTTATCTGAGCACCAAAGGGAAATACATGGTGGCTGTGGAGATCTTCTCCATCTTGGCCTCTACTGCTGGCTTACTGGGTTGCATCTTCCTCCCCAAAATCTACATCATTATACTTAGACCTCAGATGAACAGTAAAGAGAGGTTAGTAAGGAAGTAGGTGTGTCATAGTCAGGGGAAGGGAGGGCAGGAGGGAGAGAGGAGGAAGCAGTGTCTCATTCCCTTGATCCTCTCCTGACTGTATAGAGTCCAAGAAACCTGAGCAATGCCATCAAACAGTTTGTTTTCAGTTGGAACCATTCAAAAGAGAGAAGGGAACTGAGTTTTATCACTCAACACGGAGTCAATAGAAACATAAGTCAGGTAAAAGGGAAAAAAACACAGAAATATTGGGAAGTTGATTATTATATATGTAAAAAGTCTAGCCCTCTCAAACTTCTGCATCCAATCATTGCATAACTCAATTATTTATTAAAGCCATCCCTCATATTCATGTTATTTATTTGCATTCACAGTCAGAAAGGTAGAAACCTTACTAAAATATTTGTTCTATTTTATGTCTCTTATTGTTGTTTCCTTTTTCCAAAACCATAAGTATATACTTTGTCCTTCATCTAATTGAATCGCCAACTAATATTATAGGCCAAATTTTAGGAGAAATACCCTAAATGCAGTCAAAAAAGAGAGATGGAAAACAATGACTCTTTGGCTGGGGTAAAGCTCAGCTTGGGAGAAGGTGGGAAAGGGAGAGTTTCGATACTCTTGCATTTAAAGGAATGATGGGCTGTTTACGGGACTCTACTCAGTTGCCCAAGTAGGCTATCTGAATATTACAAGTTGTGATAGGGACACATGTTTTTTGTTCGTATCCTTCTGTATTGAGAGACAATGGAAGACTGCACCACATAGTCAGCTCCAGAATATGGAGACTCACACCTGTGGAAACTTGTAAGTATTCAAGATGTTGGCCAACTGGATGGTGCTCTGAGATTCCCCAAAAAAAGCTGCCATTCCAGAATGAGGCAAGATTTACTGGCATTGACAAGGTTCAGTATGCCTTTTTGCATGTCTGCTGTGATCACAGTGAAACAGCATCAAGGGCTTAAAGGTATTTATAGTGAAATACTCTAGGTGTTGCTCCTATATTATTTTGGTTACAAACCTTTCTCATTATGATTGTTGGATTTCATGGGGATGCTGAGCATAGTATCCTCAGTGGAGGGCCCCTCAAGGCCAGAGAGGACCCTGCCACTTAAATAATGTGCCATGGGGCAAGTAGCAGCACCACTTCTTGGCAACATACGTAATATAGCCTACAGTCCTTTTGTGGCCTACACCAATCCAAGGAGTGCGGAAGCATTGGTCCTCCAGATGTCATTGGACTAAAACTCATTTTAGCCCCCAGCCAAGGATGATGTCACTGTAGTTGAGCAACATCTCTAGTGGTCCATGGGTTCCCCTCCCCAATTATAGAAAGAATGTGGGAATTAGTGTAGGCTGAAATGCAGAGCATTTGCCATTCCCTGCCCCCCCTCCCCACACGAAACATAGCTTCAATATTCACATCCTTACCAATATGAACAGAAATCCTTCCTTCAGGACACTGAGCGCAACCGTTGCAACATACTTGTTGCCCCTACTGGACGATTCTGCTATATCCAGGGTGGCAGCTTTCAACACATTTGGCACGAGGTGTCAAATGTATATTACTCTCGTATATACATTTTTGTACATTTTACTTAGCTGGAAAACTGAATTGCACCATGTTTAGAAGTGCAAATGTTGAAGTATGGCAGTGTTTTGGTTTGCACAGAGTTTAAAGAAAGTATGAATTAGGTCGGCTCACCTTTAAATACGAATTGAATTGAATTTATCCTCCATCCCTAAAAACAATCCCTGGCATCTTCAGGGGGCATCTGAAACCTTGAAGAGCCACTGTTGGCTGGAGTGGACAGTATTCACTCATTCTAGATGGAGCAATGGTATGACTCAGTAGGACAGCTTACTATATTCCTTGAATTTGCCACATAGTGTCCTTTTGGATTACAGTACCTACTTGCCACTATATTAACATCATTGAATGTGAAATTGCAATAATTTGTAGTTTGAAAAATGTAACACTTTTAGAAATCTACAAAGAGGGACAGATGGACACTATCGAACATATGAATGATTGCACCAGGAAACTCTCCTCGGGTGACTTCCAGGTGTGACTACCTTGAGAAGATGATGCACCAGAGTTCCTGGTTTATGATGTTTCACATGAGAAATTACTCTATAAGGTTGGGCATTGAAGATGGCCACTTTCATACAACCTTCTCATGTGAATATCCAATTGGACTACAATTTGTATGGCGAGGTTAAGTAATGACTGTTTCTAAACTGCAGTAAGTTAAAGCTGTTTTCAAACTGAAACAATCCCATGTAAAATCATAGGATCATAGAATCTTAGAGTTGGAAGGGACCCAAGAGTCATCTAGTCCAACTCTGTTCCTACAATGCAGGAGTCTCAGCTAAAGCATCCATGACAGAAGGCCACCCAACCTCTGCTTAAAAAGCTCCAGTAAAGGAGAGTCCACAACCTCCCAAGGGAGACTGTCAGGAAATTTTTCCATATGTTTAGTCAGAATCTCCTTTTTTGTAACTTGAAGCCATTGGTTTGAGTCCTACCTTCCAGAGCAGGAGAAAACCAGTTTGCTCCATCTTCCATGTGACAGCTCTTTAGATATTTGAAGATGGCTATCCTATCTCCTCCCATTTTCCTCTTTTCCAGGCTAAACATACCTAGTTCCTTCAACCTTTCCTCATACGGTTTGATTCAAATAGTAAAAGAAGAAAAGAAGAAGGGAGCATTGAAAAGAGGAGGACAGCCATTTATTAAAGCTGATCTGATTGCTGATCTGATTTAAATAACTCAAGAAATCTACCAGTTGATCCCAATCTACCTTCTACCTGCCTTACTCTACAGACCTGAGATTACTCAATGTGTTTTGCCTGCTCCAGCAGAGTAAATGAGCTAGAAGCCTGCAGAATTATTGTATGTCCCTCCATGTAGATGCAAGATTAGACCTCCCATGATCTTTGATTGCTGTATTTTTTTGTAGGTGGTGGCTGAATGTGGGGAGAGATGTGATATGAAATCTCAACTGTGATCTTTTAAAGGCCCATTCAGACATGTAAATCATCTTTTTTTAAAAAAAAAATATTAAAGGTTTAAGAATGACAGAAAAAAGAGAAAAAGAAAACAACAGAAAATTTGACAAAGCATACATTACAATACATAAAAAGAAAAGCATAAAAAACAATACAACAATACAGCAAAAAAACCACAATAACATTAAAACACACATCCAATGTTCCATATCTTTATCTGTCATTTACTTGTTTCATCGACCTCCTCACACCTCCCTTTTTGTATTCTAATTTAATTAATTGTTTCAGCAAATTCTTTCCGTCTTTCTCAATTTTTGTTATATAATTTATCTTAACGATCTAACCTTTTAATTAACTCAACAAAGTTTTTGTCCAAAGTTTTTAACTGCAAAAGTCATCAAATCCATCTTCTCATGCATCTGCTCCAGCAAAGCACTTGTCTTACAAAAATCAAGGACCAAAACTTCTTCTAAACACATTTTTATGCAAGGTCAGAGTCTGGTCTCACGATCCTAATCTTACAGCTGTGAAATCCCCTGATCAACTCCGGCAACAAATTAACAAGCTCCCTCTAGAGGAGACAATTTCTATTTGTATCCATCTTTTGAAAGCAGGACCAACAAAAGAAAATTACTTTCATTTTTCAAATACTTTGTTTCTTTTGAATGCAAGAAGCAACATTGGAGTCAATTTGTTTCTCTTTTTTTACTATCTGTCAAAAGACGTTCCATTCATAGTCGATAAACTTCCCCATAAATTTCTGTCTCTGACACCCCGTTCCCAGGTTTGAGACGGTGGAAATTTATCTTTCTTTACTCTCTCTCCTGCAGGCTTGAACAGTCAAAAATTCCCCCCCTTTTCTCCTGCTTCCAAGAGGGGTTTTGGTGGTAATAACTCAAGGAAATTTAGACCTTTATATACGACTTTCCAGACTTTAGCTTACAAAGTTTTTGCTTCAATCTATTTACAAAAAACGGGAGGCGGACTTCCTGTTTAAGAGCCTTCCCGCTTCAGTGCCAAATTAAAATGTTTCTTAATCCAATTTTCCGTTCTACTCACGGGTACTTGTTTAGAGTCCAATTGTCCACAGAAAAAGTTCAGCGCTCTCCGGCAACGGCTGTGCAGCTTCACTCCGTAAAAGTGCGCCACTCACCCCACGTCGCTTCGGATCCCCGAAAAAGGGATTCCCTGCGAGTAGGGGAGGCGCTCCTGGTGTCAGCTGAATCCCACGTTCCCAGGCTTCCTCCGCCTGGGATCTTTAGCGGGTCTCCGCCTTCGCCGCGGCGGCAAGACCCAATTTTCACGGAGCGGGTTCCTCTCAGTCAGAGGAACTCCGCCATTGCCAATGGCGCTAACACGGAAGTCCCAGACATGTAAATCATCAACTGATGCTGCAGGCAGTGAGAGATGAAGAACATTATCTGAATTCTACACTTGAAAGATTTATACTCGAGGTTTAGATCAGAGCAGGGCAGAATTTGATAAATGTGAATAGCTTTATCGAAAAAAGCAAATCAGCCTTTTTTTAAAAAAGACAGAACAACTTACTTACCATGACATTGGGTTGGACTCTGGCTTAGCCTTATAGTTGAATGAAAACATTTCAGCAAGTTGCACAGAAACAAATTCCCCAATGACAATATTATCTCTGGAGTTAGAAAAACTGTTTTGAACTTTTTCTTGTGCACTGTAAGTAGAGTTCAAACTCTGGCTGCACGCAGGAGGCAAGAGGAGGAGAAGCAGAAGGAGCAGTAGCAAAACAATTCTGAATGCCAGCAAATGTCTGCCCCACTCCCAGCTGTGTACCTGCATTTTCACCTACACATCGCTGTTGCAATCAACAACTGTCTTCATAGGAACTGCAGGAACCCATCTACAAAGGACTAAGAACACTGTACCAATATACAGATGACACAGACCTTTGCTAGAAACTTCCTAGATCTGAGGAGGGTTTTTCATCATCAAACAAATGAATAAACAAATTCTAACCTGGGCTTTGGGTCTAAGGGATGAAGTCACAAAGTTCTATTTAACAGCACACTGCCTGCCTCAGATTAATTCCTCTTCTCTCTGTAACATGCATTGATCTGGCAAGAATCTTTATACACTGTGTAATGTATAGCAAAGTGTAAGCTACTGTGCTGAATCTTATATTTTTCTTCTTCATTCTGACTAGCCATAAAGCAGAGTTCAGTTATAGTGATTTTGATTATTATGGGGCTCATAATCACCTTTCCCAAGGGTGTAAGTCCCTACACAACTAGAGAAAACATATTTCTGGGGTCTGCACATACTAGTTAGGACCTGCTTTCCACTGAGGGAGTGACAGGTCTTAGTTAACTCTAATGCAACCATGATGCATGCTGGGTAAGGGGCCTAACTTTCTGAATAGATCATGAGCGGCCTACAAGTTGTGGGAAGAAAGATGCCAAAAAAGGAAAGGCCCATAGAAAACTAGCCTAGGACCTTACAAAGTAATCCTAACCAAGTTAGGCAGCAGTGGGGTGTAGCAGAGCAATTTATGCTTCTTCTTTCACCTCAATATCCAGTCCAGTCACTTCCACATTCTGCCTCTAGGAATCCAAGTGCCCTGATGTTCCAGGGTCAGTCGCAGAATTACAAAATCCATCCTGGCTTCTGATTTGATCCTGGAATGTCCCTATTTCCCCCACCAGAGCCCCAGCTGAGGAGCTCAGGGAGAAGGGGGAGTCAGTGCTTATCCTGAGCAACAACAGCAGCTATGGCTGCAAGGTAGCATCCCATGGGCTCTCCATGGCTGTCCCTTCCAGCCTCCTCCCTTGGCTAGCTGATAGCAGATTCTGAAGAGTGGGTGAGGAGGAGGAGAGACTGCAGCCTCAGACGCTCAGCCCCGTGTGATGTGCCGGCTCTGAGAAGCAGCCAGAGGGGAGGGGCTCCAGGAAGGACCAGAGACAGGGGACTTAAACTGGATCCTAACCCCATTCCTTGTGGTTGGGAGGTAATGTAACTTTACCCTGACTTAACTTACACCGGCTTACTTCACACCAGCTTCTTGTGCATTGAATGGCTCCCTCAAATATCCTTGGATGCAAATGCAAGATAAGCATTTTCAGCGGTTACACCAAGGTTTTGGAATTGCCTCCTTCAGGAGGCATACATCCCCACACACGTCTTCTGGCATTCCTTTCTCCATTTTTAAATTGATATTTTATTAAAATATTTTCAAAGGGGAAATGTGAGAAAAGAAAAAAGAAAAAGAACTCTCATGGTGTTGTTGGTGTTTCGATGTTTATTGCACACTTTCATTTATAACATTATACTTTGTCTTTTGATGACATTTCTTGTCCTAAGTCATTTAGTTACAAAAGAGGAATGTAAATGTCCTTAACAAACAGATGAAGTAATCATAAATCATGAATGCAGATGTAAACCTATAAAGGTCTCTAGAGCAGGCATAGGCAAAGTCCAAATGTTTTGGAACTACAATTGCCATGGTACCTGGCTAACAGGATCAGTGGTCCGGGATGATGTGAATTGTAGTCCTAAAACATCTGGAGGGCTGCTCTAGAGTATTGAAGGTGTAACATAAATAAGGGCTCCATGTTGATACTGGTCTTCTGCTTTCATTACACATCAACTAAGCCACCAGCAACCTTGGGTGAAAGGAAAGGAGCCAGTTTAGGAAGACTTCTAACTGTTAGGAGTGTCCTACTCTCATGTAGGACCCTGCCCGAGACATATGCCCGACTGGCATGTTCTCTCCCTCCTAATTGGTTCTTTGGGAGCTTCGAAAGCTTTCTTCATCCCAAACATCACAGCGACTGATATCAAAAGGCATTAGCACACTTAGGGATCCACAGAGTATTCACAGTTTGCATACCAGAACTCAGTAGCACAGCATTTTGGCTAATCTACGTTTATTTACATATAATACACTCGGCGCATTCTGACTTAGCTCCTTCCTCTGTGGTGTAGTGGTTAAGAGCGGTAGTCTCGTAATTTGGGGAACCGGGTTCGCGTCTCCGCTCCTCCACATGCAGCTGCTGGGTGACCTTGGGCCAGTCACGCTTCTCTGAAGTCTCTCAGCCCCACTCACCTCACAGAGTGTTTGTTGTGGGGGAGGAAGGGAAAGGAGAATGTTAGCCGCTTTGAGACTCCTTCGGGTAGCGATAAAGCGGGATATCAAATCCAAACTCTTCTTCTTCTTCTTTCTCATCAGACAGCAAAGAGAGAAAGAACAAAGGACAATAGTCCCACATCACGGTAACACAAATATCCTGTCTCCATCACTTCCCACACTGTGGAATGAAAACATACACTGTCATGTGATAAGACAACAATCCCATGACTGCAGACATGGAGCAGGAATCTCAACATCTAACATGATTAGCCAGTATCTCCTTACCTTGGGACATCATGTTTCCCAATTCACTCCTTCTCAGGAGGAGGTCAAGTTCCCGCCTCAAGCAATGTTTGTCTTCCTTACTAAGTGCTCTCTGGTATTTAGGTCAGGCCTTAGGAAAAGTATGTATAACTTAGGAGAAAAAATGAAGCCCAACAAACTAGCACTAGAAATCAAGATGGAGAAGACCTCCACGGCCACCATGTACTTCCCTTTGGTGCTCAGGTAGGTGGGCACAAAGGACACCCAAACACTGCAAAACACCAACATGCTGAAGGTGATGAGCTTGGCTTCGTTGAAGGTATCAGGCAGCTTCCTTGCTAGGAAGGCCACAGTGAAGCTGGTGATGGCTAGGAGACCCATGTAACCCAGAACAATGTAGAACATGACATCGGAGCCTTCACTGCATTTCACTATTATCTGACCAACCTGAGAACGTGTGTCCAGTTCTGGGAAAGGAGGAAAGGTGCTCAGCCACACTACACTAATGACCGTTTGAATGAGAGAACAGAGAATGACGAATGAAATGGCCAGCTTTTTCCCAACCCATTTCCTCATCTTGTTCCCTGGCTTTGTGGCCATGAAGGCCAGAACCACAATGATTGTTTTGGCCAACACACAAGATACAGCCATGGAAAAGACGATGCCAAATGTTGTTTGCCTCACAAGGCAGGTCAGCTTCCCGGGCATGCCGATAAATAAGAAGGAGCAGAGAAAACAGAGCAACAGGGAGATGAGGAGGGTGCAAGTGATGTTCCAGTTGTTGGATTTGACAATTGGAGTATTGCAGTGCAGAATGAAGGCTGCCATCACTGCAATTGTGAAAACAGAAAGGCAAAGAGTCAGGGAAACCAGAACTCTTCCCAAGGGCTCCTCATAGGATAGGTAGCTGATACTTTTGGGAATACATTTGTCCCGGCTGTTGTTTGGATACTGATCTTCTGGGCAGTCCTCACATTGGTCTGCATCTGAAAGTAATGGAATCCAGTTTGTTGAGTCTTCAGCATGTGCAACAGTTGTTCTCTCAGGGCTTTATATGTCAAAGAGGATTGGCAAAAACCAATCCAATATTCGTCTTTGTCTTTAACATTTTTTATTTTTTCTTGTTTTTTGCACACTAATAATAATAAATGTTATTAAAAGATTTTTAACTTGTAAATTTTATTAACTTACTTGTACCAAACCCAATCCCAATTCAAGTTCCATACTCCAGTCTTCTCTTTTCGCAGCAAAGTGCAGAGAACAGCTCATTGGCTGGTTATGGAGATCATTTACATCAGGCATAGGCAAACTCCGGCCCTTCAGATGTTTGGGACTACAATTCCCATCATCCCTAGCTAATAGGACCAGTGGTCAGGGATGATGGGAATTGTAGTCCCAAACATCTGGAGGGCTGGAGTTTGTCTATACATTCTGCTCTGCTAACAAACTTAATGGACATGTACCAGAATGATTCAAAGGTGTTTTTCTTTTTCTGCCCATGGCAACCCTTAAGCTTTGTGCTAGTTTTTGAAGCAAAGCTTCAAAACCCAAAGACGCTTCTTTTCTTTTTTGCCACATAGCTCTATTTTTCTTCACTTACCCTTCTGGATTGAAATCCTCCCACTTGGACATGGAACACAGTCATAGCAACAGATTTGCTCCCCCTGCTTGGGAAACATGCTTTGTCCAGGATAGCAGTGCTCCACACATGAGGAACTGGGCGGGGTCTAATAGGAACCAGAAGAAAAGGCATTCAGAATGGAAACGGAACTTCTTTTTTAACACTAGTCTAAGTCTTACTATCATCTTTTTGGCACTCTAACAAAGCACATTCTCAGGAGTCATCACTTGGGTGCATTGTGCGATATATGCCAAGGTCTTAGTGTAGCGGTTGTCAGCCCATGAACTGCCTTTCCTCCGAAGCAACCTAGTTTCAACACACACCAACTTCTCTACCCTTTTCCAATATCCAAGGAAGCAAGAGGCATTATCATAGAGCAAGGACACAAGGCAGGGCCAGTAGAAGGTATGGCTGGGAGGGTGGTGGCCTGGGAAGAGTCTCAAAGACCCAATAGAAATGCTTGAACTTCTGCTTGAACTTGCACCCAGTGCTCACCACTGGGTGCAACCCCCTGGAAACCATGGGAGGCAGTGGGGTGCTGTGAAATATTTCATAGCAAAAGTCTGAGCAAGCCAAGGAGCCTTTGAGAGTGGGGAGCTGTTTGCATTCCAATGGTCCCACATTTAATATTGAGCATCTGCTGGTTGGGTCATTTCTCTGGTGAGAGGACTGTTGAATCCTCCTGCTTCAGGGGTGAGGAAGAGGTCTGGATATGTTAATAAATTTACCTCCGCCATCTTGTGAGTCTCCAGGCTATTCTCACAAAATAGATATCAGTGAATGTAAAGAAGGAGAAGGTGGAGATCATTCTCACCTGATGAAACTTGTGATTCCACACAACAGCACTGCCATTCATAGTGAGCTCCTTCCCTGAAGAACTCAGGGGGTCCACCCATCCAACTTGGGTTCTCTGGAAAGACTCGTTGGGGAAAGTTACCAAGCTGATGAGATCATATCCAGCTGCCAAGCCCCCATTCACATCAAAATAGATTTCTTCCCCAGCACTATTGTTAAAGTGGATGTTTCTCAGAAAAGGGTGAAGCTAGAATCAAAGAGAAATATTGAGCAGACAATGGGAAATGGGTTAATGTTTTTTTTCTCTCAAATGAGCCCAAGTTGTGTCAAATAACTGCATTCCTCAGGTGTGTGTTTCTGAAGCATTTGAAGGTGGTGTTATTGATTTCTAAGAAAAGAAGAGGAGCCCTGCATGTCTAGTCCAGTACCCAGGGAGAATTAAAGCTCAGGCCTGAGGGTGCTAGTGGGGACAGAGAAACAACTTACTAGCAGCATAGTCATCATTTGCAATCATCATTCCCTCACATAATTTATGATGCTTAGAAGTGTTTCTGACACACAGGCCCAAACACACCCTTTTGGACTCCAACATCTTCAGATCTAGTGTCAGCTAAACCAGGAGTTGTGGGTATAGCAAAGCCAATAGGAAGACCCTTTCAAAAACTCTTTACCACAATATCATTACCACCAAACATGAATCTGCAATGGTCTGCTCTTGCCAGATATTCAGATCTCCTCCATCAAAAGAGATTTAGAAGATGAATAAAATAAGTAGTCCAAGAATGGCATATAGGCAATACTTCTTGTTGTTTAGTCGTTTAGTTGTCTCCGACTCTTCATGACCCCATGGACCAGAGCACGCCAGGCACTCCTGTCTTCCACTGCCTCCCGCAGTTTGGTCTAACTCATGCTGGTAGCTTCGAGAACACTGTCCAACCATCTCTGTTTTCCCCTTCTCCTTGTGCCCTCAATCTTTCCCAACATCAGGGTCTTTTCCAAGGAGTCTTCTCTTCTCATTAGGTGACCAAAGTATTGGAGGCAATACTAGAAGCTTCCAATTATTCTCTGCAGCTCAGCAGCAGATCTCTGGACTTCAGGGCAGAACTATGTGCCAGGTCATGCTTCCAAAGACCCCTGCTTTCACTGGAGAATACAGTAACAGGCTGGGATCCAAAGCATGTGAAGCATGTTATCCAGGAGTGACAATCCTAGGGACCCACCTCGTTTGGGGGCCAAAATAATTTTGGGTGTGGGAGCCAAAATTGGGGGCATTGGATGCCAGGTCCTTCTCCTTCTCCTTCTCCTTCTCCTTCTCCTTCTCCTTCTCCTTCTCCTTCTCCTTCTCCTTCTCCTTCTCCTCCTCCTTCTCCTGCCCTGGATGGGAAGGAGCTGGAAAGCAGCCCCTGACCAATGGTGGCAGCAGGAGAATGAAGAAGAGGAGGAGGCCAAGCCCCAGAGAGGAGAGGCAAGTCAACCATTGAAGCCGCACTGTCACCACCTGGCTCCTCTCAACAACCTGACCTCATGCTGTGATGTCACACATACATCATCCACACCCCACACCCATCTCCCTCACCAATTGGCACATCTGGTGTGATTTGTGTCTGAACTGTAGGTCTTCCTCTGCTCAGTGGCAGTACTAACATGGGTAAGCACCAGGAAACATTGTGGAGGCCATAGCCCAACTATGAAACATGAAACAATAATAACAGAGAACTGTGTTTTTGTGTTACTTTATTATGTCTTCTAATTTAATTGAAGAAGCTGTAGCTACCTGCCAGGCCCCGACTTCAAGGATTCCCCTTGCTTTATGCTTGGCTCTTGAGGAATACATGGCATGAAGAGCATGAGCTACAGCATACACAGCATTGTAGATACTGTAGCTCTGGCCAGACATTTGCATTTCAAACACAGCTCTGGGGAGACTCTCCAGCCTCTCCTCCCCTGTGCAGTTCCCTCTGTTTGGATAATTTAGGCTATATCTTGGGAATGAACAGAAAAAAGCAGTGCACCAGAACTCCTTTAGAAAATAAAATGTAGACTGGAGAGGATTGATCGTCTCAAGAAAGTCCTGAAATCCTGGCACCTCCATGGTGTGGAGGGTGAATGACAGTGAGCCGTTGAATGATTTTTTAATTATTTTCTCCCCAGTCTGAACAGCCATAAAATCCCACTGAGCCGTAGTGATCCACACCCTTTCTAGAGGGTGCATTAAAAAGATTTCATTGGAATATAAAATCAACCGCAAACCTTCCAGAGACTGATTGTCTCCATAGACCAAAATCACATTGATTCCTGGCAATTTAAGAGTTTTCAGGACTGGTATCAATCTTTGTTGGCTTATCTCATCTGGTAATAGCTGTGTCACTGGTGGAATCACTACTGTCCAAGCTGGGCAAAGATTGTTCTGCAAAAGCTTTGGTCTCAAGTATCGAAGGAAAGTTTCTCCACTGTCGTCACTGGAAACAAGGAGGCCAATCCAGTTCCATCCAAAATACATGAGTAGCTGAACAATGCCATCATACTGAGGATCTTCATTTGGGGCCAAACGGTACATAGAAGAGAAGTGAGTTTTCTCACTCAGCACTGGATCAAAGGAGCTGTAGCTGAGCTAATGGGAAAGAGAGAACACTTTTAGAGTTCCAGCAGCCAAGATCTTAATAATGAGATAGTGAAAGATCTTAGAGGGCAAATAGTACTTATGTTGTTCATCTTCATCCTACATGCTGGCAATAGTTCTTCCCAATCAAGTGTTAAGCCACAATATTACCAGCAGGATCATCAAGACAATTTGAAAGGCTAAATCCACACAGAATGCATTGCAACAGTCAAATCTTGGGGTTACTAGTACATGAGTCTCTGCATTCAGGCTACCTGTGACCAAGAACATCTGTAGCTAAGAAATTAACCACAGCTGGGAAAAGACACTCACAAAGATGGATCCAGATGGATCCAGGAATGCCCTCAGGCTAGAACCCTGTTCTTTCAGAGGCAGAGGAACCCCAACCAGGCAGGCAAATGACCAGCCTCTCAGGCACAGCCACCCACAGTCTGTCCACTTTCCCAGGATTCAAACTCAGTTTCTTAACTCTCATCCAATCCATGACTGCATCCAGACAACCTTCCAGACCATACTCTGCCTCTTCGGACTCAGATGTTATAGTGAAACAGAGCTACTTATCGTTTGCGTATTTATGATGCTTTGACCCAACACTCTTAATGACTGCTCCCAATGGCTTCATGTAGATTAAGACAGCAATGCAGCCAGCGCAGATCAAAATAGACTTGGCAAAACCTGCTTTCAGACTGGTGGATGAAGCATACAGGAGAGGATGGGTTGCTCTTTATATCCCTCCTCCTTGCTGTATCTGCCTACTGCTACACATACCTGTGGAATCTTGTAGGTATTTAAGATGTTGGACGTCTGAATGGAGTTTTGGGATGTGAGACATCCAATGACAGCCAGCACTTTCTTTCTCCTGGCGCAGTTGTAATTGGGGTAGTGCACTTTTCCTAGGAATAGTAAATCCTGAGTAGCCCCAGAAGTTCTCACGGCACTGAAATAATTATCAAGAACCTTTGCTGTCAGCGAGGTGTTGGGTAACAATTCAGGATTTTTGTTGACCTCATTCATGGCAAAAACAAACGCAAGGACATGTTGGTAGTTTTTAGGAATAATGCTGTCAATGAGATGGTCATACAATCTTTTATTCTCACAACAGAGAAGCAGCCTGCGTTATAATTCCTACGTCTAAGTAAATTGGTTATGATTTCTACATCTAAGTAAATCACCTCTTTTCCTATCCTATGGGATAGTTGTTACGATACAACACAATTTTGAGCTTTACGCAGGCAGCATATGCATATGCAGAAAATGATCCCTGGATCACTCTGTCATTCACCCTCAGGCAGCAAAATGTATGGGGCCAGAACTGCCCAGAGGAACGATTTTCTAGCTGCTGCCCATATATCAGCTTTAAAAAAATCAAAAGAGACTAGCAGAGACATCACTGAGAATGTTCCCCTTAAGAGGAGAAGGGGGCAATGAAGAAAAAGTCAGTCCAAGCAGCTGATTGTAACTAGCAATCTTTGTGGTGAAGCAGAGGGTTTTCATGTGATCAATGACAGCATAAATATATAAAAATGGTATTACTTACTACCCCAGAAGACGAGAATGTGAATGTTTTCTAAAGTCTCTTAAAGGAAAATTAACAAGGCCAATGGATACAAATTCAGCAATTATGATCTCATCTGCAGAACCTTCTGAGCTCAGATGGTGGCTTATAGAATATTGCAGATACAGCAGCAGTAGCAAGATCAACTGAAGCACTGATAAATCCTGCTCCAAGCCACAGCCCGACACTTGCATGATGTCCTTCTGCACTCACTGTCACCACCAGCAGCAATTTTCGTCTTCTGACACAAGTTACATAAAGCTTCACTCTAGAAGTTCTTCACTAGTGCACCAATTCCAACATGGGGCGTTTGGGTGGAAGGACCTACAATCAAAGTCTGGGCTGACAGAGTTGTTCTTGTTTGTTGCCATGAGTCTAATACTCCCTGACTGAATTATAGGCACATCATGGTTACGCTGTTTTTGATATTTGTGTAAAAAGTGATAATAAATGAGGCACTAGTTTAATGCAGCTTCCCAAAGTGACCTTGCTAATTACTGTCATTTTGGTAATTACAGGGCAAGGCATCTTTTCCACCAAATTCCACAAGTATGAGCACAAGCAAAAAAAATGATTTGTTTCCATGTCAGAGCTAGAATTTGTGTGGTTCCTTTGCTTCATCCAAGCACATTCCTTCTTATAGGGTCGCAATGCTTCATCGTCCAACCACAGCCACCCACCAACCAGACCCCTCTGGTCACTTCATAACAGCATTATGATATCGGCTATTTTAGCTTCATTTCCTTTCCTAATGATCCCTAGCACGGAATTTGCCTTTTCTGTGGCTGCTTCACACTGACTCCATGAATGTCCCGGACACTGTAGAGCATATTCTATGCTCTATGAATGTCCCGGACACTGTAGAGCATATTCTCTTTCATTGCCCATTGTACAGTACGCTCCGTCAACGCGTGCTGTCCCCTCTTTTGGGTGGTCTGGAACCCCAGCAAGGTAAATGTGCGGGATTCTGCCTATCCGACGTTGACCAAAGGGTTACGGCGGGGGTAGCCGAGTTTTTGGCTGCAGTCCTCCAAGGAGCAGGTTAACAAGGAAAACCACTGATTTTATATGTATATATATATATATATGATTGTAGCCAACTGCTGCCTTTTTATATATATTTCAAGGCTTTTACATGTTATTTTTCCTTCTTACGGTTTTATTTGCATAATGCCTAATAAAGGTTTGATTTCAGACTCCATATCTTCATTGTGCAATCCATTATGACACCAAGGTCACATACCTGGTCTGTCACCTCCAATTCACACCCCATGAGCATATATATGGAATTTGTATTTTTTTGCCCCAATTTGCATCATGATACAATCAAGGGAAGTCACAGTACCACTCTACTGTGCCTTGGGCAGACCACAACTGACAGGGTGACACAAACCCATGCCACTGGAGTGGGGAATGTCTTTCAGTCCAAAGACTCTGCAAATTATTGCGGTTATCATCTGAGTGAGGCCAAAAGAGAATACAGACAATAGAAACAGATTTAGTAAATGTATTTTAATCCTCTCTTGCCTAATTAACAGACAAGTTCTTCATATAAACACATCAGACCTACATTGGCTCCCAGTTCGTTTCCGAGCACAATTCAAAGTGTTGGTGCTGACCTTTAAAGCCCTAAACGGCTTCGGTCCAGTATACTTGAAGGAGCGTCTCCACCCCCATCATTCTGCCCGGACACTGAGGTCCAGCGCCGAGGGCCTTCTGGTGGTTCCCTCATTGCGAGAAGCAAAGCTACAGGGAACCAGGCAGAGGGCCTTCTCGGTAGTGGCGCCCGCCCTGTGGAACACCCTTCCAGCAGATGTCAAAGCGATAAACAACTACCTGACATTCAGAAGACATCTTAAGGCAGCCCTGTTCAGGGAAGTTTTTAACGTGTGATATTTTACTGTATTTTTGGTTTTTATGGAAGCCGCCCAGAGTGGCTGGGGAGGCCCAGCCAGATGGGCGGGGTATAAATAATAAATTATTATTATTATTATTATTATCATTATTATGAGCCTGCCTCATGTAGTGGACAGGGAATCATAGACTTAGAATCCTAGAGGTTTGGATTCTAAGAAATTTGCCTTTTCTATGGCTGCTTCACACTGACTCAATATCTTCATCGAGCAATCCATTATGACTCCAAGGTCACATACCTGGTCTGTCACCTCCAATTCTTATTCCATGAGCATATATATGGAATTTATATTTTTTTTGCCCCAGTTTGCATCATGATACAATCAAGGGAAGTCATAGTATAGTGATACCTCGGGCTAAGAACTTAATTCATTCTAGAGGTCCGCTCTTAACCAGAAACTGTTCTTAACCTGAGGTAGCTCTTTAGCTAATGGGGCCTCCCGCTGCTGCCACCGAGCGATTTCTGTTCTCATCCTGAAGCAAAGTTCTTAACCTGTGGTACTATTTCTGGGTTAGCGGAGTCTGTAACCTGATGCGTCTGTAACCGGAGGTACCACGGTACCACTCTACTGTGCCTTGGTCAGACCACAACTGGCAAGGTGACTCAAACCCATGCCACTGGAGTGGGGAATGTCCTTAAGTCCAAAGACTCTGCAAATTATTACGGTTAACATCTGAATGAGGCCAAAAGAGAATACGGACAATAGAAACAGATTTAGTAAATGTATTTTAATCCTCTCTTTCCTAATTAACAGACATCGCTTCATATAAACACATCATGAGCCTGCCTCATGTAGTGGACAGGGAATCATAGACTTAGAATCCTAGAGGTTTGGAGTTGGAAGGGATTCCATGCGTCATCTAGTTCTACCTGCTGCAAGGCAGGAATCTCAAATAAAGGAGCCATGACAGATGTGAAGTCCAATGCCATCAGAGGCAGCCCAATGGGAGGTGGTGGGACATCATATGGTCATTCATTTCAGTGCTTCCTGCAGAATGTTCTTGTTGACTGGGCATAGTCTATGAGATCTGTGAGTCTCCTGTTCACTCATCCCTAGCAACATCTCAATCCACCATCTGCAGTGACCATATGATGTCCCATTGGACATCACACCTGTATGTTAGGTCTGGAGTCATTAAATGAAAAACAAGCAGTGTACATGGAATAGATCACTCTTCTTCAACCTTGTGTCTCCAGAGGTTGTTGAACTACGCCTTTGACAATATTTCTTGGAGTTTTATGAAGAAAAATTTACAGGGAATGGGGGTAGGCCAAGGTTTTGAAAACGGCATAGGTGCAATTTATTCAGAACAAAAAGCTAAATTGATTGTGAATAACATAGTTACAGAAGAGTTTAAGATTGAGAAAGAAACACGACAGGGGTGCCCAATCTCTCCATTGCTCTTTATATCAGTCCTGGAGGTTTTGCTAAATATGATTAGAAAGGACCAATTGGTTAAAGGCATACAAGTCGGAGCTAAACAGTGTGGATGATTTGGTATTGCCATTACAGGAGCCAGAATCTAGTACTAAAAGAGTATTGGAATTGATTCAAGAATTTGGTCAGCTAGCAGGTTTCAAGTTGAATAAGCTGAAAACTAAGGTTTTAGAGAAAAATCTAACACCGATTGAGAGAGAGAGGTTTCAGAAAGAGACAGGATTAACATTGGTTAAGAAAGTGAAATACCTTGGGGTTAATATGACTGTTAAGAATGTGAACCTTTTTAAAGATAATTATGGAAAATGTTGGATGGAAGTGAAAAAATATCTAGAAATATGGTCAAATTTGAAGCTTTCATTGCTAGGCCGAATCGCAGCGATAAAAATGAATGTATTGCCAAGAATGTTGTTCTTGTTTCAATCATTGCAAATTTTGGATAAAATGGACTGTTTCAAGAAGTGGCAGAAAGATATTTCTAGATTTGTCTGGCAGGGCAAGAAGCCCAGAATAAAATTCAAAATATTAACTGATGCAAAAGAAAGAGGTGGATTTGCCCTGCCAGACCTCAAACCTTACTATGAATCAGCCGCATTTTGCTGGCTGAAAGAATGGCTGCTTCTTGAGAACACAGACATTTTGGATTTAGAAGGTTTTAATAACGTATTTGGGTGGCATGCATATCTGTGGTATGATAAGGTCAAAGCACATAAAGCATTTAAAAACCATATTGTCAGGAAAGCTTTGTTTAATGTTTGGATAAGATACAAGGATCTGCTTGAAAACAAAACTCCTAGGTGGTTGTCACCATTGGAAGCTAAGGCTCTGAAAAAGCTCAATATGGAGGCCAATTGGCCGAAATATTGGGAAATATTGGAACAAGAAGGAGACAGATTAAAGCTGCAGAGCTTTGAAAAACTAAAAAACAAAGTACGGGATTGGCTTCATTATTATCAAATAATGGAGGTTTATAATTTGGATAAGAACATTGGGTTTCAGGTGGAGAAATCAAAATTGGAAACAGAATTGTTAGATGCAAAAACTAAGAATTTGTCGAGAATGTATAACTTGCTGTTGAAATGGAATACTCAGGATGAAACGGTGAAATCAGTTATGATTAAATGGGCTCAAGATGTTGGACATAACATCATGATGGCTGACTGGGAACAGTTATGGACCACAGGTATTAAGTTTACAGCATGTAATGCCTTAAGAGAGAATATAATGAAAATGATATACAGGTGGTACATAACACCAGTCAAGCTTGCAAAAATCTATCATTTGCCCGATAATAAATGTTGGAAATGTAAAGAGACTGAAGGTACATTCTTTCACCTTTGGTGGACATGCCCAAGGATTAAGGCTTTCTGGGAGATGATCTATAATGAAATGAAAAAGGTACTTAAATATACCTTCCAAAAGAAACCAGAGGCCTTTCTCCTGGGCATGGTCGGCCAATTGGTGCCAAAGAAGGATAGAACTTTTTTTATTTTTATTTTTTTTAATGAAATTTTTATTGGGTTTTCAGATTTTATATAAACACACAATACACAACACAGACACACAAACACAAACACAAACATGCATAATTTCAAATCCTTACTTTCTTAACCACTTTCCCTGACTTCCCCACACCTCCCCCTCATACATCCTAATTCCAATAGTTAACTCAGCAAGTTCTTATCTCCCACCTTTACCTTATTATTGTTATTTTTTTAACTAAATTCTTCTTCATTAACCAAATTTAACTTATACCTCAATTAATTCATAATACTAATCTTTTACGTCTTTTTCTAAGGTCGACCCAAATTCCCTTCCACAGATTTCCCAATTTTATAATAATTGCTAAACATACTAACAAAAAACAACATAAAATTACGCACCCTTTGGATTCAAAAACTCTCCCCCCCCCTTTCCCGGTTTCAATCCCCAAAATATGTCCATAATATCAGATCTTAGCCTGGATTCCTCACGTCCGAGGCCTTCAAATCTCTCTCAGTCCCTCTCTGCCGGTTTTGTTGGTAGTCCTTTATGTTGGTCATCAAGTCTCGGAGGAGCTCTGTCCCAGCAAAATCTATGTTACTTCCAACCAGACCTCCATTTTCAAAAGCGGAGCCCAAATCATGTTTCTTACTTCTCTTAAGTCCAAATGACCCAAAAGCTCCAACTTTTATCTTAATCAAATTTGTAATCCATAGTTCTTCCGATCTCCCCATGAAGAGATCACTCCATTCTTCATTCTTAATTTCAGTCCAAATTCTCATTGTCCAAATCTTGTTTTCCTTGTAGTTCTTTTTTGTAGGCCTCTGGCTGTCCCTTTCCACCTGCAACACTTCAGCTCCTCCTTCCCGCTCCTCTAAATCTGCAGATATCTCTTCTAATTCGGCTGCAGAATTCTCTTGAGTCAAGTCGTTAATGCAATCAACAAGTTTGCTTACTTTAGAATTCAAGGTCGTTACTTCTGTAGCCAAAGCTGTACTCTGGTCTTGTAACCTTCCCACGAGAAGGAACATTCTTTCCAGCTCTGCCTGTATTTTTCCATCTGCAGCCATTGTAATGTCTCAGAACCCCCTCTAGAGGGATTCTAGTTACTTAGTAATCTTTCTCCCACAGTCCAGTTACTTTATTAATATATCTTCTTTGTTTCCAGCAACTTAAGATCCAATGTATCAAATCTAGCCAGCAGAGATAATAAAAAACAAATTTTTCTAGCTTTGACAGCTCGTTTGACAGCTGGTTTGACAGCTGTCAAACTCCTTATGTCTCCTCAACAGGCTCGCTCGCGGATCGCTCCCAGATCCCGGGGGGTTGCACGTCAGCTCCTAAAATTCAGTTCTTATCCTCCAGCACAAAACTTCTAATGCCAAATCGTGAAATTAATAGCTTTTATCTCACAAAGATAGAGATAGTCTCTCGACTATAGTTATCCAATTCTTGCTTTAAATTGTCTGCAGGACGGGGGGGCGGACTTCCTTTTAGCGCTTCCCCCGATCGTACCAAATTCAAAGGAAAGGAAATTTTTAAGTTCAAATTCCGTACTACTCACGGGTTGTTTCTTTTACAGTCCAAATGTTCAAGGAAAGAAGTCAGCGCTCTCCGGCCATGGCTCGCGGCTTCACTCCATAGAAGAAGCGGTCTACTCACAGCACCACGCCACTCTCCGTCCCCCGCTCCGAAGCCTTTAAAAAGGCTTCTTTGCGGGTCGGGGGCGCAAATGGTGCCCGCCGAGTCACCAGGTCCACAGGCTTCAGCGCCTGTGGTTTCTGAGGGTCCCCGCGTTGCCGCCGCGGAAAGACCCGTCCTTCATGGAGCCGATTCCCTCCGGAGCTCAGAGGGAATCCGCCATTTGCTGATCGCGCTAACCCGGAAGTCTCAGGATAGAACTTTTTTTATGTATGCAACAGCAGCAAGAATACTCATCGCAAAATACTGGAAGACACAAGATTTACCCACTCGGGAAGAATGGCAGATGAAAGTAATGGACTATATGGAACTGGCGGAGATGACTGGCAGAATCCGAGACCAAGGTGAAGAGTTGGTGGAAGAAGATTGGAAAAAAATTAAAATTTACTTACAGAAACATTACAGATCCAGGAATGCTAGAAGGATGTTGGAATGAAGCAATGTGGTTTTAGCAGAAATGATATAAAAGATTAGGTAAAATATGATTTTTTTAAGTGGTGAAACGAGAATGTAAAATTATAGTACACTAAGATAAATTATTAGGATAAAAACCAAGCGGAAAGGATTTGCTGAAATATTTAATTGAACTAGAATACAAAAAAGGGAGGTGTGAGGAGGTCAGGGAAACAAGTAAATGAAAGATAAGACATGGAAAGATGGAAATGTTTTTAATTGTTTATACTTTCTTGTATTTTGTATTTTCTGCTCTCCTTTTTTCCCCTCTTTTTTGTAACTTCTTTGAAACTCTAATAAATATTATTTTTTTTAAAAAAGAGGTTGTTGAACTACAACTACTTTCATTCTCAGCAAGCATGGGCAATGGCCAGAGATGATGGGAGCTGAAGTCCAATATTATCAAGAGACCCAATGCAAAAGATGCTTTGACTTCTATGGGGAGAGACAAGAACCACATGTGTGAGGGTATCTGATGGAAGCAGAAGGAGGAAAGGGTTGCCTGGCATGCTCTTATTCTTATTTTTATTCTTATTCTTATTCTTATTCTTATTCTTATTCTTCTATATCGCCCTTCATCTGAGAATCACAGGGCAGTTGACAATATAAACAATGAAGGCGTGCATAACCATCTAGCTTACAATGAGGGGATAGAGCTCAGTAGCAGAGATCAGCTTTCCAGGCATAAGGACACAATGTAATTACTATCATCTCCAGTTCAAAGAGCCCCAGTTGAAGCAGAGAAAAACACTTTGAAGGGCAAGAGAGAATTTTTGCTACTCAAGGTAGACTGTAGTTAGATAGAAGAGCTAATGGTTTGAATCAAAGGAAGGGATATGTACATCCACAATCCTCTTTCTATGCCCTGCACAAGTTTCACATTATATCAATTCAGAAACTTATACCAACTGTCCAAGGCACTGCTTCACAAGGGAGCAGATCTTGGGCTATAGTGGGATGGCACTGACATAGCACTTGAGGACTTTAGCAAAACAGATCCCCCACCCTGTAATTTTTCTAATTATTGATCAGCATCACTACTACTAAATATCCCATGGGAAATCAGATGCCAGCCACAATAACAGCCACAGAAACAGCCCTTTCCAATTATGAGGACCCTGTGTTGTAGTCTATATAGGCGCCTGTCCTATCAACTTACATGAATCCAGTTAGGGAGGTGGATTTGGGGCTGGTGCATAGCTCCTTGCAGCCAAGTTTCCCTATAACTTTAGCCAAGACTGAAATGCTGTTGATAACTAAATGTAAACATGATGACCTCCAGCTGCCGTTCAGCACAAAAATGGTTAGCGCTCCACCTGCTTTTCCTGCTGTTGGAGCGGCATTGTTCTTCTAGCAAGTATTTGAACTCCTCCACAAGCAGATTGAGACAACCAATTCAACCCAATTCATTCGGTCCTCCAGCAGACATGATCATTGGTGAATTTATATCCGTTACACAAGGAAACTTCAGAGTGCATGAATTTACGGAAAAACCCAAAATCTCTTCGTTTACTGCTAAGTAAGTAGTTATTTATTTATTTATTTATTTATTGGAAAATTGTCTACTGGGCCCACTGATCATTCTTGATGAAATAAACGACTGCATCAGCTTCTCCTTTAATCCTTCTAGGATACATTCAGGCTTATGTACCACCACTTGAATTATGTCCCGGTCCCCCCACATAACGGATCACATGACACAGTGCATGCACACCATTTGAATCGAAATGCTTTCAGGGGGAGAGGCTTTCTCCAGTATTTGGGGGGGTCCCTTCAGCCCCTAGGAGTTGGATCCTATGCCTGTAATCCCATTAATGCTTATTGCGGAAGCAAAATGCATTGGATTAAAAGGTGGGATTTGCTTCCCAAGCACTTTTTTAAAAGGCATGCAGCAGGGTAAGGAAAGATTGGAGTGAGCTGAGCTGGTTTGCAAAGAGACCCAGAGCAAATGGATCATCCTATCCCAACAAAATAAATGGAGCCTGGGTGAGACGGACCCTGTGTTCCCCAGAAGCAATCTACTCTATCATTTGCTAATGGCTTGGAGTTGCATTAAATCAGAAATTTAGAAAACTCAGTGTACAGAAAGCAGGGAGGAGGGAATACTGCAGATATTGCTCATTTTCTGTTTCTCTGTCTGTTCCTGGAGCTCATTTCTGGCAGTCAAAATGTAGCATGGAGAGAGAGGGAGAGGGAGAGGGAGAGGGAGAGAGAAGGAGAGACCATCCCAGTCCTACACTCCCAGCTCTCTTCCTCTCTTACGCTGTGATTCAAGGGCTGGTAAAAAGCCCTTGTGTGTTGGAGCACACTGGTATACTCAATGGTTGTTCTACAGGTTGAATGGAGAACACATTCCCATGAATACTTCATGGTTCAGAAATGGAAGGGAGGTGTGGTGGACAAAGCAGCAGAACAAGAGGTAGGCATGGACATTGCGTATAAGAAAGAGGCAAAAGGGGTTAACAGAAGAACATAACATCTTTTTATTTCTGGGTTTCCCATATCCAAACCCACCAATTCATCCACAGCACGACAATGAATCCCTTTGAATTCACCATTTACATAAATCTAATCAAAATCTATAAGGAGACTGCTCTAGTTTCATTACTTTGAATAAAATGTTCCTTTCCTATGGGTTGCAACATTCAAGTTACATAGATTCACAAATCAAAAGTGAAACACAGTTGTATCTCTTCCGCCAGTGTTGCAGTCATTCTTTGTCTCATTGCAGTATGATTCCAAAAAACTACCAGCATGTTTTTGCCTTCATCTTTGCCATGCAAGAGATCAACAAGAATGCCGAATTCTTCTCCAACATCACACTGGGATCAACATTTTATGAGAATGCTTTTAATCCTTTGCTAACTTGTTGGAACACTCTTGCTCTTCTTTTCATGGGACAACGAAATCCCCCCAATTACCACTGTAATGGGGAAGATAGATTAATTGCCGTCGTTGGAGGGCTCACCTCCCAAAACTCCCTTCAGATGGCCAATATATTAAACACCTACAAGATTCCACAGGTATGTGTGTAGATACATAGATACAACCACAAGGGCAGACATACACAGAAAACCCCAAAAGCATCCAGGTTAGCTTTCAATCCCATTACGTTATGTTTTCTACACATATATCCTACATTAGACTTGGTATGGGTACATGATTATGTTAAAGCCTCCTAGCTATGTGCTGCCAACACTGCCGTCTCAAGTAGCATTGGGATTTTTTGGGGAGGGGGATAAACCCATAATATTAATAATCCAAGCTCTGGTTCTTCCAAACCTGGCCATGCCACAAATCATGTAATCATAGGAGCATCCAACTTCCTGCTTAGAAACCTCTCCTAGCCTGAGACTTAAAAAACCAGTGGTGTATACTTACAAAAGTAAGACCAGGTGGATAACTACCACAATACAGAAGTATTCTTTCTAGGAACAAATAGATGGTCTTTGGATTCTTGAAAATATAAATCCTTTCCCTTTAGCTCAGCTATGGCTCCTTGGATCCAGGGCTGAGTGACCAAAGACGCTTCCCTTCCCTCTTCCAAATGGTCCCCAATGAAGAAGCTCAGTATGATGGCATTGTCTGGCTACTCAGGAAGTTTGGGTGGAACTGGATTGGCCTCCTTGTTTCAGATGATGACAGTGGAGAAACCTTCCTTCGTACTCTCAGACCAAGGCTTTCCCAGAAAAATCTCTGCATTTCTTGGACATTGGTGATCCCACTAGTGACAAAATTTCTACCTAATGAGCTACTTCAACAAAAGTTGAGACCAATCATGTATGTTCTCACACGGCAGCACATGAATGTGATTCTTGTCTATGGAGACAATCAGTCTCTAGAGGCTTTGAGACTGGTTTTAGTCTACTGTGAGGTTTTCTCTATGTACCCAGTGGAGAGGGTGTGGATTACAACAGCTCAATGGGATTTCACTGCAGTGCTAGTTGGAGACAAATTCCCTTCAAAATCCTTCAATGGCACTTTGTCATTTACACTCCATTCAAATCCAGTTCCAGGGTTTCAGGACTTTCTACAGACCATAAATCCATGGCAGCCAAATCTTTATTTCATTCAGCAGTTCTGGGCCAGTGCATTCCTCTGTTCATTCCCAGATGACAATCTAATTGACACAACTCAGGAACCCTGCACTGGGAGGGAGAAGCTGGAGAAACTCACTGGACCTGTGTTTGAAATGGAAATGTCCAGCCAGAGCTACACCATCTACAATGCCATCCATGCAATAGCACATGCTCTCCATAGCATGTATTCCTCAAGAGCCAAACAGAAAGTACTGAGTGAGAGACGGATGCAGCCAAAAGTTAAGCCCTGGCAGGTACTGTCAACTACTCTCCTCAGTGTTAGAAGCACAGGAGTTATTATTACTGGTTCATATGTTTCACAGCTGAGCCCTGGCATGGAGGAGAGGCCTTGAATTAATCTATCCCAGGATTCTCCTACTTGGAGCTGCACAAGGGCTAGAAGTGTCCTCTGTTATAAGAACTGAGTTGAAACCTCAAATGTATGCCATATAGCACTGTGGCAATTTAGAGTAGACAGTTTTGCTTTTGTTTTTTAGATAATATTTATTATTTTTCCAAAAACTTAAACACTGAAGAAAAAAACAACAACAATACAATATAACACATTAAATTAACAAAACAAAACAAAAACAAAAACAAAAACAATAAAATAAATCAAACAATTTCATTATCCCATCTTTCATTCACTTATTTCCACGACCTCCTCACACCTCCCTTTTTGTATTCCACTTCTATTAATTATTTCAGCAATTCCTTTCCATCTTCCTCTGTTTTCTATCCTATAATTATCTGAACTCATTCTAACCTTATTTTTTCCTTTAATGCTCTATTAATCTATCTGTACTTAATTCTTATAACATTTCTACTAAAGCCATATAACTTCATTCCAACATTTTTCTAACATTCATTAATTTTACAGTATTTCTGTAAATAGTCTTTAAATTTTTTCCAATCTTCTTCCACCGACTCTTCTCCCGACTCTGTTTTGAGCTACAGAGACCAATGATTGGACTCAGCACATGGCAGTTTCACATGTTAATGGGGGAATTTTTTTGAAGTATATATGATAAAATGTAGTAAGAATCCAAAGGTCCACTTTGCAAACGGGAGAGAGAGAGTGTGTATTAGCCTACAAGGTCTGTGTCTTTTTTTCTCCTGCAATCTAGCTCCACTCCTTTCTGAAGAACATCCACTTCAACAACAGTGCTGGGGAAGAAATCTCTTTGGATGAGAAGGGGCAGAAGGCAGGTGGCTATGATCTCCTCAACTTGGTCACATATCCCAATGAGTCCTTCCAGAGAGTCCGAGTGGGGAGGGTGGACCCTCAGGCCCCCCCAGGAAAAGAGTTCACAGTGGATGGAAGTGCCATCGCATGGAATCCCAAGTTCAAGAAGGTGGGTTTGGCCATTTCTTTGTTTTAATCATCATCCACTAACATCTTTTCTGAGAAGATCAGGCGATTCAGGAAAACAGAGATGGCTACAAAGGAGAAGTGTGAGGAGAGAAGCTCTGGTATTCACTGATGAAATACTGTTTTAGTTTCTTTTGTTCAAATTTGCTGATTCAAAACTAGTTTGAAGCTAATTTGGAGCTCAGAGTTCAGAACAAGGTATTTCTGACTAAGGAATCTGTCAGTGTTTAAAGTTCTTGGAAAGGGACTGTTGTCCTCCAAAATGCGTTGTTGGCAACAATCTCTGCCAGGCGGAGTCCAAGTAGAAAGAAAATCATCCACCACCTGAAGTGTGTGGTCACTAATGTTGATGGATGGAGTGCCGGTGATATCCTGTTTTAGGATGTTGGTCTCCATTAGGGTGATAATGAGGCCAAACTCCATGCAGGCTTGGCCATATATTCTTTTGGTTTTTTAAATAAATCTTTATTAATTTAAAGGTTTTGTTGTTGCTGTTTAGTCGTTTATTCGTGTCCGACTCTTCGTGACCCCATGGACCAGAGCACGCCAGGCACTCCTGTCTTTCACTGCCTCCCGCAGTTTGGCCAAACTCATGCTGGTAGTTTCAAGATCACTATCCAACCATCTCGTCCTCTGTCGTCCCCTTCTCCTTGTGCCCTCCATCTTTCCCAACATCAGGGTCTTTTCCAGGGAGTCTTCTCTTCTCATGAGGTGGCCAAAGTATTGGAGCCTCAGCTTCAGGATCTGTCCTTCCAGTGAGCACTCAGGGCTGATTTCCTTAAGAATGGATAGGTTTGATCTTCTTGCAGTCCATGGGACTCTCAAGAGTCTCTTCCAGCACCATAATTCGAAAGCATCAATTCTTCGGCAATCAGCCTTCTTTATGGTCCAGCTTTCACTTCCATACATCACTCTTGGGAAAACCATAGCTTTAATATACGGACCTTTGTTGGCAAGGTGATGTCTCTACTTTTTAAGATGCTGTCTAGGTTTGTCATTGTCATTGCTTTTCTCCCAAGAAGCAGGCGTCTTTTAATTTCATGGCTGCTGTCATCATCTGCAGTGATCATGGAGCCCAAGAAAGTAAAATCTCTCACTGCCTCCATTTCTTCCCCTTCTATTTGCCAGGAGGTGATGGGCCCAGTGGCCATGATCTTCGTTTTTTTGATGTTGAGCTTCAGACCATATTTTGCGCTATCTTCTTTCACCCTCATTAAAAGGTTCTTTAATTCCTCCTCACTTTCTGCTATCAAGGTTGCATCATCTCCATATCTGAGGTTGTTGATATTTCTTCCGGCAATCTTAATTCCGGCTAGGGATTCATCCAGCCCAGCCTTTCGCATGATGAATTCTGCATATAAGTTAAATAAGCAGGGAGGCAATATACAGCCTTGTCGTACTCGTTTCCCAATTTTGAACCAATCAGTTGTTCCATATCCAGTTCTAACTGTAGCTTCTTGTCCCACATAGGGATTTCTCAGGAGACAGATGAGGTGATCAGGCACTCCCATTTCTTTAAGAACTTGCCATAGTTTGCTGTGGCCGACACAGTCAAAGGCATAGTCAATGCAGCAGAAGTAGATGTCTTTCTGGAACTCTCTAGCTTTCTCCATAATCTAGCACATGTTTGCAATTTGGTCTCTGGTTCCTCTGCCTCTTCTAAATCCAGCTTGCACTTCTGGGAGTTCTCGGGCCACATACTGCTTGTGCCTTCCTTGTAGAATTTTAAGCATAACCTTGCTAGCGTGTGAAATGAATGCAATTGTGCAGTAGTTGGAGCATTTTTGGCACGGCCCTTCTTTGGGATTGGGATGTAGACTGATCTTCTCCAATCCTCTGGCCACTGCTCAGTTTTCCAAACTTGCTGGCATATTGAGTGTAGCACCTTAACAGCATCATCTTTTAAACTTTTAAATAGTTCAGCTGGAATACCATCACATCCACTGGCCTTGTTATTTGCAGTGCTTTCTAAGGCCCATTTGACTTCACTCTCCAGAATGTCTGGCTCAAGGTCAGCAACCACACTACCTGGGGTGTACGAGCCATCCATATCCTTCTGGTATAATTCATCTGTGTATTCTTGCCACCTCTTCTTGATGTCTTCTGCTTCTGTTAGGTCCTTACCACTTTTGTCCTTTATTATGGTAATCTTTGTACAAAATGTTCCTAAATTAACCACAAAAAAGGGGGGAGGAGAAAAAAAGGGATTCGTCACCTCAAAAAGGGCGAAAAGGAGTTTAAAAGCAACAAGAAAAGAAAAAAGGGCAATTAAAAGAACCAGATATTTATACAACATCATGTCTTTTCCAATAAAGTTTTCTGTAAAAGACTTCCAATCTATTGTCTTGATTTAGTCACACAGTTTGTTTTATATCTTTTTCCATATATTCCTCTAAGATGTTTATTCCATTATTTATTGTACACAAATATCATTCAAGTCTGCTATGATGGTATCATTTTTACAATATAGTCTTATATATTCCTTAAATATTTTCCATTCTCTGTATACTTTTTGATTTAAGGCTCCCCTGATTTTTTCGGTAAGCATTGCTAATTGGAAATACTCTATCATGAGTGTTTGCCAATCTGTTATTGTTGGTGTTGTTTCACATTTCCAACTTCTGGCTACAAGTATTCTTGCAGCCGTGATTGCGTACATAAACAGTGGTCTTGTGTTTTGCTTGATTTCTATTGGCAATATTTCTAATGGGAAAACCTCCGGCCTTTTTTTGATTGTAAGTTTAAATAATTTCTTAAATTCGTCATATATTATATTGCAAAATTCTCTTAAAATTATGCAGGTCCACCACATTTGATAGTAAGACCCTATTTTGGGGATGAAAGCATCCATGCTAAGGAAAGGGCTAATTCTCAGAAGGCTATTGAGCGCTGTGCTGTCATAGGCCTGAGGTAGTTGATTGATGGATAGAATTTATATACCGCCCTATTCTCAGAGGTCTCAGGACAGTTCACAGAATAAGATCAACGTATAAAACCATAAAATAAATAATGAATATATACATAATGCATAATGAAAATAAAAAACCCAATAGCCCCCCAGAAAAACCCTGTACATTTTAAGAGGGAATAGTTATGTCAATTTCTACAGCTATGGCAGTTATGAGCAGTCTAAACAGTTAGAGCAGCAGGAATGTTCTCTTGTGCTGCTGTCAGTCTGTAACAGTATTTATCATAGATTAAAATCTATGTAACATGTATTAGCAATGTAAGTAACACCTACCTGCATTGTATAGTTTAATCTGAAAGTTCAAGTACATTTGGTAAGAAGGAGAAGCAGCATCTGCTGCCAGCTCCTTATTTCAGCTCTGCTCTCCCTCCAGGAGGGAATCAGCATTGGGTTATGAGGAATCAATCAATCAAGAGGGAGAAGGTTGGCACTAGCGTCTCTTTGCCATTCAGACATGTGCTGGGCTGGCCAAATGGTTAAGTGACAGCACAAAGCATCTTTATTGGGGGGGCCTGATGCTTGCCCAGGGAGCAAATGCTTGACAGCCATCCTCTAATTTCAGTCCTGTGACCTTTCTGCTGCAAAGCGGACATAGACGACAATAAGATTTATTCCATTCAAAATCCCTTGTTTGTCATTACCATTAGATGCTACCCATTTCCACCTGTGTTGAGAGCTGCCACCCTGGACAGAGTATGTTTCCACAGCAGGGAAAGCAAATCTGTTGCTATGACTGTGTTCAGTGCCCTAAAGGGAGGATTTCAGTCCAGAAGGGTAAGTGAAGGAACCCAAGTCAACTGGAATTCTTCCTATCCAACTTTGACATTCATTTCTTAGTCTTATTATGTCTGCTTATTTTCTGTCATAGATCCCAAGCACATGTGTTAATATGTTACTGATACATAAAGTCCTTGCCTCTCTCCTCCCCTGTGGATAGCCATTCAAGAGAATATTGTGTGAAATAACGTCCACATGGGAGTAACCACCATTGAAATCAGGATGACATACATCTGGGAAGAAATAATTAGGATTGCACTCCATAGATTCCCTTTTTGTCAACATTGAACCTGCAGCCAATCAATTTTCATCTTCTGTGATTAACAACTAGTGAACAATTTTCTCTATTGTATCCCCACAATTTCAGTCCTTAGGCACAGTTATTACTTGTCAAATATAGATTTTCCCAGTGAGCAAATGACAGGCTACCTGGCTGTTTCATTCACTCCCAAATTCAATTATGGAAAGTGCAACAAAGAAACACTTGGGCCAGAAGCTTTGAAATGCAAAGACATGGGGCTGAATGCAGAGATAGGCATGTTTAAGGGGGAAAGACTGAAATCAATCAGTATACTCTAACCATGACAGATAAATATGAATGGATTGATTAGTACAGCTGAGGTGCTCATGGAGAAACCATCACTTAGTTGTGAAAGTAGACTTTGGTTCATCAGCTCAGTAATATGTTTTGTGTACAGCATAACAGACAGTATCAATATTAATAAGTATCGCTTCAAGAAATGCTAAAAGCATGCTTCTCATTTTCAGATGCAGATCAATGTGAGAAATGCCCAGATGATCACTACCCAAATACCTTTCAGGACCAATGTTTTCCCAAAAAAATAAGCTACCTATCCTATGAGGAGCCCTTGGGGGCAATTCTGGCCTCCTTGGCTCTCCTGCTTTCTCTGATCACAGTTGTTGTGATGGGGACCTTCGGTCTGCACTGGAACACTCCCATTGTCAAAGCCAACAACTGGGGCATCACCTGCACCTTGCTCTCTGCTCTGCTTCTCTGCTTTCTCTGCTCCTTCCTATTCATTGGCAGGCCTACAAAGGTGACCTGTGTCTTGAGGCAAACCGTCTTTGGCATCATCTTCTCCATTGCTGTTGCCTGTGTGTTAGCCAAAACCCTCACTGTGGTTTTGGCATTCATGGTGACCAAGCCTGGGAACAGCCTTAGGAAATGGCTTGGGAAGAGGCTGACAGGCTCCCTTATCACCTTCTGCTCTCTCATTCAAGCTGGCATCTGTCTTGGGTGGCTGGCATCCTCTCCCCCATTCCCAGAGTTTGACCTGCACTCCCAGGATGGGCAGATCATAGTGCAGTGCAATGAAGGCTCCGACATCATGTTCCACCTTATTCTCGGCTACATGGGTCTTTTGGCCATTGTGAGCTTCTCTGTGGCTTTCTTTGCCAGGAAGTTGCCTGATACTTTCAATGAAGCCAAGCTGATTACCTTCAGCATGCTGGTCTTCTGCAGTGTTTGGCTGTCCTTTGTCCCCACTTATCTGAGCACCAAAGGGAAATACATGGTGGCTGTGGAGATCTTCTCCATCTTGGCCTCTACTGCTGGCTTACTGGGTTGCATCTTCCTCCCTAAAATCTTCATCATTTTATTTAGGCCTCAGATGAACAGTAAAGAGAGGTTAGTAAGGAAGTAGGTGTGGCGTAGTCAGGGGAAGGGAGGGCAGGAGGGAGAGGGGGGGAAGCAGTGTCTCATTCCCTTGATCGTCTCCTGACTGTATAGAGTCCAAGAAACCTCTAATACAACATTTGAACATGAGAATTGATTCAAGCCCAAATCCAGGTCAGGCCTTCCTCAGGTCAGGTTGTGGCTACTGTGTTCAATGTCCCTTCATTTTTAAATGCAAATACTTATTTTCCTTATGTTTATATATTTGTACATTAAATTCATGCTACCCTAATCACAACGTCCAACTGTTTTATGTGTGTTCTGTGATCAGATTTACAGTACAATTGTGCTTGCCTATCAACAACAGGTTATATTTGTGGAGTGAACAGTGAAAAATAGAATACCAGAAATTTTGCATGAAATATATTGAAGACTGATATGGATTTATGGACTCAACCAGGTCCTGAAATCCAGGCACCTTGTTGCTGTGGAGTGTGAAGGCCAGTGTTCCATTTAGGGATTTTGCTGTGAATTTTCCTGTAGTAAAAGTAACTGTAACATCCCACTGTGCTGTGATATTCCATACCTTCTCCATTGGATGTATAACCTTTTCATAAATTCCTAGAAGTATTCTCAGACCCTCCATAGACTGAACATCCCCATACACAAGAACCACATTGATTTTGTCCAAGGATAAGGATTTCAGCAAAGGACTTAATATTAAATGTTGGAATTCTGTTTGTCATACAATGCAAATGTCCCTCTTGAACAGCTTTGGTTTTTAGTGTTTGAAGAAACATTTCACCACTATCATCATCTGATATGATGAGGCCAATCCAATTCCATCCAAAATATTCCAGGAGCTGAACAATGCCATCAAACTGGGGGTTTTCATTTGGAACCATTCGAAAGAGAGAAGGGAACAGAGTTTTATCACCCAACACTGGGTCAATAGAAACATAAGACAGCTAAAAGGGAAAGAAACACAGAAATATTGGGAAGTTGATTATTATATATGTAAAAAGTCCAGCCCTCTTAAACGTCTGCATCCAATCATTGCATAACTCAATTATTTATTAAAGCCATCCCTCATATTCATGTTATTTATTTGCATTCACTGTCAGAAAGGTAGAAACCTTACTAAAATATTTGTTCTATTTTATGTCTCTTATCATTGTTGTTTCCTTTTTCCTAAACCATAATTATATAGTTTGTCCTTCATCTAATTGAATCGCCAACTAATATTATAGGCCAAATGTTATAATTTTAGGAGAACTACCCTAAATGCAGTCAAAAAAGAGAGGGTGGGGTAAAGCTAAGCTTGGGAGAAGGTGGGAAAGGGAGAGTTTTGGTACTCTTGCAGTTAAAGGAATGATGGGCTGTTTACAGGACCCTACTCAGTTGCCCAAGTAGACTCTCTGAATATTACAAGTTGTGATAGGGACACATGTTTTTTGTTGGTATCCTTCTGTATTGAGAGACACTGGAAGACTGCACCACATAGTCAGCTCCAGAATATGGAGACTCACACCTGTGGAAACTTGTAAGTATTCAAGATGTTGGCCAACTGGATGGTGTTCTGAGAGGTCAGATCACCAATGGTGCCCATGAGCTTCTTCTCCCTGGCGCAGTTGGAATTGAGGGGATTCCCTTCTCCTGTGAAGAGTAGATGAAAAATAGACCAAACCACTCTTTCTGGATTAAAAGCATTCTCCTGTATGTTTGAGCCCAGAGTAATGTTGGGGAGCAAGTTGTCATTTCTGTTGATTTCATGAATGGCAAATACAAAGGCTGATAGTGTTTAGGGAATATCCTGCAATGAATTGTTAATGTAATTTAGATCCCCACAATCTTCTGTAAGAGAAATATGTGCATTTAATTTTCATGAAAACACAGCTTCCAGTCCAATCCACCAGGTATTACTCAGAAAGGACAGAGAAATTTTTACCTATCCTTTAACTATAAAGGTTCCAAACTGAAGTTTGGGTTTGATTACTCATCAGAGCTCCATCTGACACAACTACCCATCACTCTCATGGCCCCTATTTTTCTCACATATATTAATTTGATAGAGTCTTTATAGGTTAACTATAACTCAGCAGAAAGTATTGCATTGAATCTAGCTGTTAGCTATTCTCTGCAGGGCCTCCAGCTAGTGACAGCACATCTAGAATAAGCTGATAATTACACTTCAGATAATCACATTTCTTGAAGTTCTCAAGTCCCTGCACAATCAGAGGACATGCTCTTAAAGGCTCCCAACACAGCCAAAGTCTGCTCTTCATGCAGAAATTAAAGGGTTTAATAAGCCTTGTGAGAATCAAAGTGCAAAGGTCTCTGAACAGATTACTACTAATATCAACTTCTGGGAGTAACTTTTTACAAAGGTTGCTGGGTGACCGGCACCCCTATAACATATCAATAAAATAAAATAAAATAAAATAAAATAAAATAAAATAAAATAAAATAATAAAATAAAATAAAATAATAAAATAAAATAAAATAAAATAAAATAAAATAAAATAAAATTGTTATTTTAGTTGCATATATGCATATTGGTACCTTTGTTTTCCACTGTCCCTTCATGGAACTTAAAGTGGTATTTTCCTCCCAATATGATCCTCATACCAATCCTTCGATGCAGGTTTGACTGAGAAGCAGTGAGCTGAAAAAAGCAACAGCAACCCTGACCTTGTTTGCCTGCTGTGTACCATCTATTGAAGCTGGACTGGGAGGGGATGAACCCCCCTTCCCTTCCCTTCCCTTCCCTTCCCTTCACTTCACTTCCCCTTATTTCAGCTGAACTTCCCTCAAGATCCACATCTTGCAGGATTGGCTAACCCATGACATGACATGAGGTGAGGTGAGCTATCTGTCAAGACCTAAAGCTCTCTGTCCCTCAAGGCAGTTTGCATTATTTCAGCTACTGCAATGGAAGACCTGGTCCTTTCACTTTAAGAAAATTGCCTCTGTGCCTGGAAGCACTCCATAAAATTCAAAGTAGCCTTTTCAAATACACAAAATAAGCTTCTATCCCTTCAGACAGGGGTCCAAATAGAAACCTTTCCCAAATTCAAACCTTTCCCTGCTTAATCCCCATGGATGGCCAGTGATAAGTACCCATCTCCTGGAACGCAGTAAAATAACCTCTACCTTCGCAGTAGACAACCCAATATTTCCTCTGGATGAAAATGGGGGGGGGGGGATCATATAAAAGGTCCTTTTGTGATCTAATTGTTTGAAGACGTTTAAAGAAAGAATACCAAACTGTAGCCTTTTTTATTTTAAATAGACCATTTTCATAACAACAAATTTTAATAAAGCATACTTTAATAAAATAGATACATTCATTTTTATGCTTGGATGGCTTATATTTTTAATGTATATATGTATGCATGTATGTATATATATTGTAGTTATCATGTGAGATGACCACTGAGTTTAAAACACATTAGAAAACCTGAGGAAATAAATTTGCTTCATTCGCTGCCTTTCCCATTTTTTCCTCATGGCATTTTATTTCCTTCAAGAAATAAAAAAATCTGAAGGTTTAAGCGTCATCTCTTTTTTTCTTTCCTATCTGTTCTCTGGTGTTCAGATCAGGTCTCATTAAAATAATATAGCACTTGGGAAGGAAGATACAACCTAATAAACCAGAACTAGAGACTAAGATGGAGAAGATCTCCACAGCCACCATGTATTTCCCTTTGGTGCTCAGGTAGGATGGAACAAAAGACACCCAAACACTGCAGAAGACCAACATGCTGAAGGTAATCAACTTGGCTTCATTGAAAGCATCAGGTAACTTCCTGGCCAAGTAAGCCACAGTGAAGCTGATGATGGCCAAAAGACCCATGTAGCTCAGGACAATGTAAAACATCGTATCTGAGCCTTCGTTGCATCGCACTATTATTTGTCCCATCTGGGAGTGTGTGTCCAACTCAAGGAATGGAGGAGAGGTTGCCAGCCATACAGCACAGAGGCCAATTTGAATAAGGGAACAGAGAATGATGACTGACATTGCCAGTTTCTTCCCAACCCATTTCCTCATCTTGTTTCCAGGCTTAGTAGCAATGAATGCTAGAACCACAGTGATGGTCTTGCCCAACACACAAGAAACTGCAAGGGAAAATATGGTTCCAAAAACTGTTTGCCGGAGAAGGCAGGTCACTTTCTGAGGTTGGCCAATGAAGAGGAAGGAGCACAGAAAGGAAAGAAACAGAGAGGAGAGCAGGATACATATGATGCTCCAGTTATTGGCTTTGACAATGGGTGTGTTGTGATGCTGAATGAAGCTCCCCATCACCACAACCGTGATGATGGAAAAGTAAAGGGCAAAGGATGCCAAAACTGCCCCCAAAGGTTCTCCATAGGATAAGAAGGTGACAGTTCTGGGGATGCATTGATTCTTTTCCTCATTTGGATATTGATCTTCTGGGCACTTCTCACATTGGTCCACATCTGAAATTAATGTTTTAACGTTAATCCAGGGAAGCTCACCTGGCAACTTCATTACATATTGCTGCATGCCATCCCAATCTCCTAGCATTGTGAGATTCCAAGGATTCCAAATGTGTTTCCTTTGGAATGAAGTACAGCAGAGACTGTGGTGTCTTTATTATATATTGTTTATTTACACATATAAACAACCTGGAGGGGTTCAGAGCATTAACACCCCAAGAAGGCCTTCTTTCTCTCATAGCCACAACCTTGGATTCAAACAGAAATCAAGCACCGCTTTGCCTCTCTGCCTTCCCAGCATGCAACTTTGCTTCCAGTCTCCAGCTCACATAACTCTCAACTCTGTGTTTGTCTTTCTAACTACCCTAGAGTTGAAAGAGGGAGGCCCACACCTTTGCTATCTCACACAGAGCCATTCCCTTTGTTTCCTTAATAACCCATTACCTAATCTGACTTTAGAAAATATGAATCCTTGCTTCAATTTTAACTCTTGCTGGACCTAGGAATTAGGAATGTGTCTCAATTTACAGACTACCTGCTCAAACACATGAAATGTAAATAGGTTGAAGGTCCCAGGACAGTAGTATCCATGGAATAGATCTTTTCTTCACTACTCTTCATCCCCAGCAAGCATGGGCAGTGACCAGAGATGATGGGAGTTACAGTCCAATACTATCAGGGGACCCAATGCAAACTATGTTTAGGCTTCTGTGGAGAGAGACAGGAATCACATGTAGGACAGCAAGTGCCCAGGAAGACTCCCCTGTGGTGAGTGCCTGAGGGCCCTGCTCTTGCCACTTACCATCTGGCCTGGGGCGGGGCCTGAAGCCTCACAAGGACTACTTGCTGCCTGCTGCCCAGGAAGACTCCCCTGAGGTGAGTGCCTGAGGGCCCTGCTCTTGCCACTTACCATCTGGCCTGGGGCGGGGCCTGAAGCCTCACAAGGACTGCTTGCTGCCTGCTGCCCAGGAAGACTCCCCTGAGGTGAGTGCCTGAGGGCCCTGCTCTTGCCACTTACCATCTGGCCTGGGGCGGGGCCTGAAGCCTCACAAGGACTGCTTGCTGCTTGCTGCCTGCTGCCCAGGAAGACTCCCCTGTGGTGAGTGCCTGAGGGCCCTGCTCTTGCCACTTACCATCTGGCCTGGGGCGGGGCCTGAAGCCTCACAAGGATTGCTCTGCTGCCCAGGAGGACTCCCCTGTGTGAGTGCCTGAGGGCCCTGCTCCTTCTTGCCACTTACCACCTGGCCCAGGGAGGGTCTGACAGGCCTCACAAGGACTGCTCCTGCCACTTACTATCTGGCCCAGGGTGGGGCCTCACAAGGATCGTTGTTGCCACTGATGCTGCTACTGCCCAGGAGGACCCGGAGGGGTGCAGAGTTCTTTTCAACATGTTTTTTTAAAAAATATATTTTCCTTTCCCTTTAGATTTATTATATATGGGAGTGGGATGGATGTTTGGGTGGGCTTGGGAATTTGTTAGATTTTGATGAATTTGTAATTTTTGCAGTTTTTATTTGTATTGTTTTATGGGTTGTTTTTGTTTTTTTATTGTTTTAAGATTTTATTGTTTTAGGCTGCGAAAGAATAACATTAATTGCCATCAATGGAGGCTACTATGAGGCCTGGGATTGCTACTATGGAGGGAAGAGGGAGGTATGGCAGTGGGGGCAGATGTTATAGGTGAAGGGGATCGAGATATGGATACGCTCGTACCCCTTCCAATCTGCGCCCCATCCCGAGGGACGAGGGTAGGGTGAGCAAGGATTACTCACCTCCGTCACTGGTGCTGTGCAGTGGCAGGTCTATAGGCAATAAAACCGCCACCCTGTGAGATTTCTTTATCTCGCAGGGGGTCGACCTGGCTTGTGTGACGGAGACCTGGGTGCGCGAAGGGGCAAAAGTTACCTTACGAGAGATGGTGCCCCTGGGTTTCTCCGTCCTCCACCAGTTGCGGACTGTGGGCCGGGGGGGAGGGGTGGCATTATTAATCCGGGAAGATTGTCCTTTCAGGGCTCTACCATCTCCATCGATCCCCGGCATTGAATGTGTTGGCCTAGTGTGGGGCTCCGAGGAGAGCTTGGCTGTCTGGCTGGTGTACCAGCCACCTAGCGCACCAGCAGCCACCCTGTCAGGCCTATTGGAGGCAGTGGCCGGCTGGGCCTTGGAGTTCCCTAACCTATTGGTATTGGGGGACTTTAACATCCATGCTGATGCCATTCCCTCCTCACAGGCTCTGGACCTGGTGTCTTCCATGGCGACACTAGGGCTCTCCCAGTTTGTTTCGGGCCCCACACATCAAGCAGGCCACACGCTGGATTTGATATTTGGAGTAGGTATAGATGTGATCATGTCTCCTTCGATGAAGGTGCCATGGTCTGATCACTACGCTCTGAAAGCCAGGATTGACTTTCCACCCCCACCCTGCTTAGGTGGCGAGCCGATTTGGGCTCGCCTGCAGAGGCTGATGGGACCTTGCTCCCCCTGGTGACTCATTGACTGAGCTTGTTGAGGGCTGGAATACCCAGCTCCTGGCAGCCATCGATGAGATCACACCTAAGAGCCCTCTGCAACCCCCCAGAAACCGGGCGCCCTGGTTTATCGAGGAGCTCTGGAAAATGAAGCGGGACCTCAGGCGGCTAGAGCGAGTATGGCGGGGTGCCCATGACGGAGCCTCAAGAACATCTTATAGGGCTTTTATGAAAACCTACGAGATGGCGGTGAAGGCTGCTAATAAGTCATACTTCTTGGCCTTCATTGCATCCGCTAGCTCTCACCCAGCGCAATTATTTAGTATAATCAGGACTTTAACGTCCCTTGAGGGACAGCCAAATTTAAATAACAATTTGACACACAATGTGAGGCATTTGCGAGCTTTTTTGCGGAGAAGGTCTTGTTGCTCCGCCATGACCTCCCTGCCAATTTGGATACAATAAAGGAACCGGAGGCCCCTCGATTGTCCTCGGGTCCAGTATTGGACCACTTCGACCGGATATCCCCAGCTGATGTGGACAGACTCCTCCGAGCTGGAAAGCCCACCACCTGTCCTCTCAACCCGTGCCCGTCTTGGATGATTAGAGCATGTCCAGACGAGGTGCGGGCCCTCCTGGGGGATATCATCAATTTGTCCCTTGGCACGGGGACATTCCCAGGGGAACTGAAGGAAGCAGTGGTGTGCCCGCTCTTAAAGAAAACATCATTAGATCCTTTAGAACTATCCAATTACCGCCCGGTTTCGAATCCTCCGTTCCTGGGTAAGGTGATTGAGAGAGCGGTTGCTGAACAGCTTGGTGGGTTTCTGGATGAAACATCGGCTCTGGATCCATTCCAGTCCGGCTTCCGCGCTGGTCATGGGACCGAGACGGCTCTGGTTGCCCTAACAGATGATCTTCGTAGACAGCTGGATCGAAGTGGGTCGGGGCTGCTGATTCTTCTAGATCTGTCAGCAGCTTTCGACATGGTCGATCATGAAATTCTGGACCACTGCCTTGCCGACGTGGGGATCCAGGGCACAGTCCTTCAATGGCTGCGCTCGTTTCTCTCTGGTCGGGGACAGAGGGTGGCGCTTGGGGGGGAATTGTCATAGAATCATAGAATCATAGAGTTGGAAGAGACCACAAGGGCCATCGAGTCCAACCCCCTGCCAAGCAGGAAACACCATCAGAGCACTCCTGACATATGGTTGTCAGGCCTCTGCTTAAAGACCTCCAAAGAAGGAGACTCCACCACACTCCTTGGCAGCAAATTCCACTGTCGAACAACACTGTCATCGTGCCACTCCTTGGTGTGTGGAGTACCTCAGGGTGTGATACTCTCCCCGATGCTTTTCAACATCTTTATGCGCCCCCTCGCCCAGCTTGTTCGGAGTTTGGGGCTGGGTTGCCATCAGTATGCCGATGACACCCAACTCTATCTGTTGATGGATGGCCATCCTGACTCGGCCCCAGACACACTGACCAGATGTTTGGAAGCTGTGGCTGGATGGTTACGTGGGAGCCGGTTGAAGCTAAATCCTTCGAAGACAGAGGTCCTGTGGCTGGGATGGGGCAATATGGGATTGGGGGGGCAACTCCCATCTCTTGCGGGGGCACAATTAGTGCCAGCACCGTCCGTTAAGAGTTTGGGTGTAATCTTTGACACCTCCCTTTCCATGGAGGCGCAGATTGCAGCTATAACAAAGGCGGCATTTTTCCATCTCCGCCAAGCTAAGCAGTTGGCTCCTTACCTCTCTCGCCCTGACCTAGCCACTGTGATCCACGCGACGGTCACCTCCAGACTGAATTATTGTAACTCGCTCTATGTGGGGCTGCCCTTGAGACTGACCCAGAAACTCCAGCGGGTGCAGAATGCTGCAGCGAGACTCCTTACGAGGTCTTCGCTGCGAGATCACATTCACCCGGTGCTATACCAGCTGCACTGGCTCCCGGTGGAGTACAGGATCAGGTTTAAGGTGCTGGTTTTAACCTTTAAAGCCGTATACGGCCTAGGACCCTCGTACCTACGGGACCACCTCTCCTGGTATGCCCCACAGAGAAACTTACGGTCTTCAAATAAAAACATCTTGAAGGTCCCAGGCCACAGAGAAGTTAGGCTGGCCTCAACTAGAGCCAGGGCTTTTTCGGCTGTGGCTCCGATCTGGTGGAACACTCTGTCACAAGAGACCAGGGCCCTGCGGGACTTGACATCTTTCCGCAGGGCCTGCAAGACAGAGCTGTTCCACCAGGCCTTTGGCCAGGGCACAGCCTGACTCCCCTCCCTCGGCAATCTTCGCGGAGCTCTGGCCCAATGGTTGCCAGTGGCTTGAATTAATTAATTTTACAATGAATGACTTTAGAGTGTTGTTTATGCTGTACTTTTGTACTGTTTTATTGTTGTTAGCCACCCTGAGCCCGGCTTTGGCTGGGGAGGGCGGGATATAAATAAAATTTATTATTATTATTATTATTATTATTATTATTATTATTATTATTATTATTATCTGATGGAGGTTGAAGAATGACAGGGCTACCTGGGAAGCTGTTTTGAGGAAAAGTTTAAACATACGGCTTAGAGTGAATGGCTCTTGCTCACTAGCAGAGCTCAGCTGAGATACATAAGGGATAAAGTTTTCAAAAGTCCAAGTTGCATGGGGGAAACCTCCCTTTGATACACCACGGAGCATGATTGACAGTAATTGGAGAGAAGGGCTGATGGTCTGGATCAGAAGAAGGGATATGGACCTTCACAACCCTCTTTCTATACCCTGGCCAAGTCTCAAATTGAATCCATTCAGAAAGTTATACCATACATGAGAGGCACTGCTTCACAAGGGAGCAGAAATTGGGCTGTAGTGGGATGACACTGACATAGCACTTTGCTTGTTCTGAGACTTGAGGACTTTAGCAAAACAGATCCCCCACCCTGTAATTTTTTATAATTATCGATCAGCATCACTACTTCTAAATGTCACATGGGAAATCATACACCAGGCACAATAACAGCCACAGAAACAGCCCTTTCCAAACAGACCCTGTCTTGTAGTCTATATAGGCGCCTGTCCTATCAACTTACATGAATCCACTTAGGGAGGTGGATTTGGGGCTGGTGCGTAGCTCCATGCAGCCAAGTTTCCCTATAACTTTAGCCAAGACTGAAATGCTGTTGATAACTAAATGTAAACATGATGACCTCCAGCTGCAGTTCAGCACAAAAATGGTTAGCGCTCCACCTGCTTTTCCTGCTGTTGGAGCTGCATTGTTCTTCTAGCAAGTATTTGAACTCCTCCACAAGCAGATTGAGACAAACAATTCAAACCAATTCACTCGGTCCTCCAGCAGACATGATCATTGGTGAATTTATATCCGTTACACAAGGAAACTTCAGAGTGCATGAATTTACGGAAAAACCCAAAATCTCTTCGTTTACTGCTAAGTAAGTAGTTATTTATTTATTTATTTATTGGAGAATTGTCTACTGGGCCCACTGATCATTCTTGATGAAATAAACGACTGCATCAACTTCTTCTGTAATCCTTCTAGGATACATTCAGGCTTATGTCCTACCACTTGAATTAGCTTCTGTCATTCCACTATGTCCTCTATGTCCTCCTCACGGGACCACTGGTGCCCATGCAGAACACATGACCATTTTGGGAAGGCTGGAATGAAGTAGAGAAAGGAGAACCAGCAGCAACGACCACCACCACCCTTAACTTCACTCATAATCACACACAGAGAGAGATAGATACACATACCTCACAAGGACACTGTAGGACAACACAGCCAGCAAACTGCAGCTCCCTCCTCTTCCCTGAAAGTGCAAAAATCTGCATGCATAAAACCAAGCATTTGGGACACATTTACTTGAAAACAAGTCCTTTCATTGTGGTCAGTGAGTTTCTTCTTTGGTAAAAGAGCAGAGGACAACCAACTCTTAAGAATGGGCTTCAGAATCCTGCTGGAAACCATGGGGATTTCAAAGAGCTTAAGTTTGTTTCCTAGATTGCCCCTGCTTTTTGCCCATATGGGCTCCATCCACAACCTAGTTCAGGTTTTCAAGCTGCTTGAAACCCATAGATTTTGCAACCCATCCCTATGCCAAGTAAACCTCACTCCCCCCACCAGCATGCATTGGCTTCTAACCGAAAAGGGCAAACCTATGCATGTCTACTCTGAAGTAATCACCACTGACTTGTAAGTGGCTGCAACCGGAATGCAGCTTAAATCATATTTCTGTGAGAGCCACTTTTGTGAAAGCCAATGGGATGCTTCCTCTCAAATATTTGGATATAACGGATCACATGACACAGTGCATGCACACCATTTGAATCGCAATGCTTTCAGGGGGGAGGCTTTCTCCAATATTTGGGGGGGGTCCCCTTCAGCCCCTAGGAATTGGATCCTATGCCTGTAATCGCATTCATGCTTATTGGGGAAGCAAAATTCATTGAATAAAAAAAAGAAAAGGAGGGATTTGCTTCCCAATAACTTTTTTTTAAGGTTCTGGATGGGCTCCATCCAGAACCTACTTCAAGTTTTCAAGGTGCTTGCAACCCATAGATTTTGCAACCCATCCCTATGCCAAGTACGCATTGCATTGGCTTTTAACCAAAAAGGACAAACCTATGCATGTCTACTCTGAAGTAATCACCACTGACCTGTAAGTGGCTGCAACCGGAATGCAGCATAAATCATATTTCTGTGAGAGCCAGTTTTATGAAAGCCAATGAGATGCTTCCTCTCAAATATTTGGAATTAACAGCAGTTTTCCTAAACACATGCTTACATGGGAGGAAACAATTTCAAATGAAAGCTTGAGTGATCAAATCCTGTAATCAGCTATGCTAACTTCCAAAAATATGGGGAGAGCAGGTAAGCCTCTCCCCACATGATGAATCACATGACAAAGTGCATGCAAACCATTTGAATCGCAATGCTTTCGGGGGGAGAGGCTTTCTCCAATATTTGGGGTGGGGTGGATCCAAAGACTCTTCAGCCCCTAGGAGTTGGATCCTATGCCTGTAAGGCCATTCATGCTTAATGGGGAAGCAAAATGCATTGAATAAAAAAAAAAAGGAGGGATTTGCTTCCCAATAACTTTTTTAAAAGGCATGCAGCAGGGTAAGGAAAGATTGGAGTGAGCTGAGCTGGTTTGCAAAGAGACCCAGAGCAAATGGATCATCCTATCCCAACAAAATAAATGGAGCCTGGGTGAGACAGACCCTGCGTTCCCCAGAAACAATCTGCTCTCTCATTTGCTAATAGCTTGGAGTTGCATTAAATCAGCAGTATAGCAAACTAAGCGTGCAGAAAGCAGCGGGGGGGGGGGATACTGCAGATTTTGCTCATCTGCTGTTTCTCTGTCTATTCCTGGAGCTCACTACTGGCAGTCCAAATGTAGCAGGGAGAGAGAGGGAGAGAGAGAGAGAAGGAAAGACCATCCCAGTCCTACCCTCCCATCTCTCTTCCTCTCTTACACTGTGATTCAAGGACTAGTAAAAAGCCCTTGTGTGTTGGAGCACACTGGTATACTCAATGGTTGTTCTACAGGTTGAATGGAGAACACATTCCCATGAATACTTCATGGTTCAGAAATGGAAGGGAGGTGGGTGTGGTGGACAAAGCAGCAGAACAAGAGGTAGGCATGGACATTGTGTTTAAGAGAGAGGCAAAAGGGCTTAACAGAAGAACTTAACAGCTTTTTATTTCTGGGTTTCCCATATCCAAACCCACCAATTCATCCACAGCACGACAATGAATCCCTTTGAATTCACCATTTACATAAATCTAATCAAAATCTATAAGGAGACTGCTCTAGTTTCATTACTTTGAATAAAATGCTCCTTTCCTATGGGTTGCAACATTCAAGGTACATAGATTCTCAAATCAAAACTGAAACACAGTTGTTTCTCTTCCGCCAGTGTTGCAGTCATTCTTTGTCTCATTGCAGAGTGATCCCGAAAAACTACCAGCATGTTCTTGCCTTCATCTTTGCCATGCAAGAGATCAACAAGAATGCCAAATTCTTATCCAACATCACACTGGGATCAACATTTTATGAGAATGCTTTTAATCCTTTGCTAACTTGTCGGAACATTCTTGCTCTTCTTTTCATGGGACAACGAATTATCCCCAATTACCACTGTAATGGGGAAAATAAATTAATTGCTGTCATTGGAGGGCTCACCTCCCAAAACTCCATTGAGATGGCCAATATATTAAACACCTACAAGATTCCACAGGTATGTGTGTAGATACATAGATACAACCACAAGGGCAGACATAGACAGAAAACCCCAAGAAGCATCTAGGTTAGCTCTCAATCCCATTACATCGTGTTTTCTACACTTGTGTCCTACATTGGACTTGGTATGGGTACATGATTATGTTAAAGCCTCCTACCTATGTGTTGCCAACACTGCCATTTCAATTTGTATTGGGATTTGGGGGGGGGACCCATAATACTAATAATCCAAACTCTGGTTCTTCCAAACCTGGCCATGCCACAAATCATGTAATCATAGGAGCATCCAGCTTCCTGCTTAGAAACTTCTCCTAGTTTGATAATGCCAGGGGTGTATACTTAGAAAAGTAAGACCAGGTGGTTAACCACCACAATAATGAAGTATTCTTTCTAGGAACAAATGGATGGTTTTCAGATTCCTAAAAATATAATGCCTTTCCCTTTAGCTCAGCTATGGCTCCTTGGATCCAGGGCTGAGTGACCAAAGGCGCTTCCCTTCCTTCTTCCAAATGGTCCCCAATGAAGAAGCTCAGTATGATGGCATTGTCTGGCTACTCAGGAAGTTTGGGTGGAACTGGATTGGCCTCCTTGTTTCAGATGATGACAGTGGAGAAACCTTCCTTCGTACTCTCAGACCAAGGCTTTCCCAAAATAATCTTTGCATTTCTTGGACACTGGTGATCCCACTAGTGACAGTATATTTACCTATTGAGCTTCTTCAAAAATATTTGACTCCAATAATGTTTGCTCTCACACAGCAGCACATGAATGTGATTCTTGTCTATGGAGACAGTCAGTCTCTAGAGGCTTTGAGACTGGTTTTAGTCTCCTGTGAGGTTTTCTTTATGTACCCTCTGGAGAGGGTGTGGATTACAACAGCTCAATGGGATTTCACTGCAGTGCTGGGTAGTGACAAATTCCCTTCAAAATCTTTCAATGGCACCTTGTCATTTACACTCCATTCAAATCCAGTTCCAGGGTTTCAGGACTTTCTACAGAACATAAATCCATGGCAGCCAAACCTTTATTTCATCCAGCAGTTCTGGGTCGGTGCATTCCTCTGTTCATTCCCGGATAACAATCTAATTGACTCAACTTGGGAACCCTGCACTGGGAGGGAGAAGCTGGAGAAACTCACTGGACCCGTGTTTGAAATGGAAATGTCCAGCCAGAGCTACACCATCTACAATGCCGTCCATGCAGTAGCACATGCTCTCCATAGCATGTATTCCTCAAGTACCAAACAGAAAGTACTGGGTGAGAGACGGACGCAGCCAAAAGTTCAGCCCTGGCAGGTACTGTCAACTACTCTCCTCAATGTTAGAAGCACAGGTGTTATTATTACTAGTTCATATGTTTCACAGCTGAGCCCTGGCATGGAGGAGAGGCCTTGGGGGTTTTCCCTGGTGAGTTCTATCATTGGGAGGGACTTGATCTCAGTGAAAGACCAAATGCTTTGCCTGCTGCACATTCAAAGTTTGTTAAATTAATCTATCCCAGGATTCTCTTACTTGGAGCTGCACAAGGGCCAGGAGTGTCCTCTGTTATAAGAACTGGGTTGAACCCTCAAATGTATGCCATATAGCACTGTGGCAATTTAGAGTAGACAGTTCTGGGCTACAGAGACCAATGATTGCACTCAGCACATGGCAGTTTCACATGTTAATGGGGGAATTTTTTTGAAGTATATATGATAAAATGTACTAAGAATCCGAAGGTCCACCTGCCAAATGGAAAAGAGAGCGTGTATTAGCCTACAAAGTCTGTGTCTGTTTTCCTCTTGCAATCTAGCTCCACTCCTTCCTGAAGAACATCCACTTCAACAACAGTGCTGGGGAGGAAATCTCTTTGGATGAGATGGGGCAGCAGGCAGGTGGCTATGATCTCCTCAACTTGGTATCATATCCAAATGAGTCCTTCCGGAGAGTCCGAGTGGGTAGGGTGGACCCTCAGGCCCCCTCAGGAAAAGACTTCACAGTGGATGGAAGTGCCATTGCATGGAATCCCAAGTTCAAGCAGGTGGGTGGGACAATTTCTTGTTTTTATTTTTTTTATCCTCTTCCATCATCATCATCATCATCATCATCATCTTTTATGAGAAGATCAAGAGATCCAGGAAAACAGTGATGGCTACAAAGGAGAGAAGCTCTGGTACTCACTGATAAAATTCTATTTTTGTTACTTTGTTCAAATTTGTTGATCCAAAGCTAGTTTGAAGCTAATTTGGAGCTCAGGGTTCAGAACAAGGTATTTCTGACTGAGGAATCTGTCAGTGTTTAAAGTTCTTGTAAAGGGACTGTTGTCCTCCAAAATGCGTTGTTGGCAACGATCTCCGCCAGGTGGAGCACAAGTAAAACGGAAATCATCTACCACCTGAAGTGTGGTATAGAAAACAGAGATGGCTACAAAGAAGATGTGTGAGGAGGCAAGCTCTGGTACTCTCTGATGAAATACTGTTTTTGTTACTTTATTCAAATTGGTTGCTCCAGAGCTAGTTTGAAGGTAATTTGGAGCTCAGGTTAAAGAACAAAGTATTTCTGAGTAAGGAATTGGCAAGTGTTTAAAGCTCTTGAAAAGGGACTGTTGTGCTCCAAAATGCATTGTTGGCAACAATCTTTGTTTGAGACTCGGTCCAGCCATGTGGAGCCCATATAGGAGGGAAATCATATACCACCTGAAGTTTGTGGTCACTAATGTTGATGGATGGAGTGCCAGTGATATCCTGTCCCAGGATGTTGGTCTCCATCAGGCTGATGGTGGGGCCAAAATCCATGCAGGCTTGGCCATAATGCATGGGATGAAAGCATTCACAAGGCTATGGAAAGGGCTAATGCTCAGAAGGCTATAGAATGCTGTGCTGTCATATGTCTGATGCAATTGATTGATGGGTGGATGGATTGATTGAATTTATATACCACTCCATGCCTGGAAGTCTCAGAGCAGTTCACAGAATAAAATCAACCTATAAAACCGCAAACTACTTAATCAAAATCTAAAAAGCCGAATAACCCGCGCTCCAAAAACCCTACAAAGATGTATTAATACAAGATGTAAGATGTATTAGCAACATAAGTAACACCTACCTGCATTATATATTTTAATCTGCAAGTTCAAGTACACCAAGTAAAAATTAATTATTATTTAAACTTTAAAAGAGAGTGTCTTGCATAGTTTTTGTGGAAGGAAAAGGGGAACTTATTAATGGGGAACTTAATGGGTCAAAGGACCAGGGCTATCTTCTGCATAACTCTGTAAATGGGAACTAGAGTTTAATTCCCATAAAATGGTTGGTGAAAACTTCCTTGGAGAGCGCTGTCAAGGTTGTGTCATCTGCAGAGAACATCCAAAATATGTATAGCAACCTTATTAAATAGCTTTCATCAGCAACAACCAGAACCTGCCTCTTCTTTGTCTCACTCATAATGGTTCTTCATTCCCTACTCCTGCACACCTAAGAAGGAGAAGAAGCATCTGCTGCCGGCTCCTTATTTCAGCTCTCCTCTCCCTCCAGGAAGGAATCAGCATTGGATTATGAGGAATCAATCTATCAAGAGGGAGAAGGTTGGCACTAGCGTCTCTTTGCCATTCAGACATGTGCTGGGCTGGCCAAATGGTTAAGTGATAGCAGAAAGCATCTTTATCGGGAGGCCTGATGCTTGCACACGGAGCAAATGCTTGATAGCCATTCTCTAATTTCAGTCCTGTGACCTTTCTGCTGCAAAGCGGACACAGATGACAATAAAATTTCTGGAGAGAAGCAAGCATATTCCATTCAAAATCCCTTGCTTGTCATTACCACTAGATGCTGCCCATTTCCACCTGTGTTGAGAGCTGCCACCCTGGACAGAGTATGTTTGCCCAGCAGGGAAAGCAAATCTGTTGCTATGACTGTGTTCAGTGCCCTAAAGGGAGGATTTCAGTCCAGAAGGGTAAGTGAAGAAACCCAAGTCAACTGGAATTCCAAATTTCCTCTCCAACACAGACATGTGTTTATGTTACTGATACATATTCTCTTTCTTTTCGCTTCCCCTTTGGACTGCTTTTCAGGCATATCTTGTGTGAATTTACGTCCACATGGGAGTAAGCACCATTGAAATCTGAATGACATACATCTGGGTAGAAATGGTTAGGATTGCACTCCGTAGATTTCCTTTTCTCACCATTGAAACTCCAGCCAACAAATTTTCATCTTCTTTTATTTACAAGTAGTGAATTATCTCCTCTGTTCCAATCCTTAGGAACAGTTATTTCCTGTCAAATATAGATTTGACAAGCTCCATTACAGAAAGTGTAAAAAAGAAACACTTGGGCCACAAGCCTTGAAATGCAAAGACGTGGGGTTGGATGCTGAGAAAGACATGTTTAAGGTGAAAAGACTGAAATCAATCAGTATACTCCAACTCTGACAAATAAATATGAATGGATTGATTAGTAAAGCTGAAATACTCAGAGAGGAACCATCACGTATTTGAAAAAATAGGCTTTGGTTCATCGGCTCAGTAATAGGTTCTGTGTACAGCACAATAGACAGTACCAATAATATTAATAAGTATCACTTCCAGAAATGCTAAAAGCACGCTTCTCACTTTTAGATGCAGATCAGTGTGAGAAATGCCCAGATGATCACTACCCAAATGCCTTTCAGGACCAATGTATTCCGAAAAAAATAAGCTACCTATCCTATGAGGAGCACTTGGGGGCGATTCTGGCATCCTTGGCTCTCCTGCTTTCTCTGGTCACAGTTGTTGTGATGGGGACCTTTGGTCTGCACTGGAACACTCCCATTGTCAAAGCCAACAACTGGGGCATCACCTGCACCTTGCTCTCTTCTCTGCTTCTCTGCTTTCTCTGCTCCTTCTTATTCATTGGCAGGCCTAGAAAGGTGACCTGTGTCTTGAGGCAAACTGTCTTTGGCATTGTCTTCTCCATTGCTGTTGCTTGTGTGTTAGCCAAAACCCTCACTGTGGTTTTGGCATTCATGGTGACCAAGCCTGGGAACAGCCTGAGGAAATGGCTTGGGAAGAGGCTGGCAGGATCCGTTATCACCTTCTGTTCTCTCATTCAAGCTGGCATCTGCCTTGGGTGGCTGGCATCCTCTCCCCCATTCCCAGAGTTTGACCTGCACTCCCAGGATGGGCAGATCATAGTGCAGTGCAATGAAGGCTCCGACATCATGTTCCACCTTATTCTCGGCTACATGGGTCTTTTGGCCATTGTGAGCTTCTCTGTGGCTTTCTTTGCCAGGAAGTTGCCTGATACTTTCAATGAAGCCAAGTTGATTACCTTCAGCATGCTGGTCTTCTGCAGTGTTTGGCTGTCCTTTGTCCCCACTTATCTGAGCACCAAAGGGAAATACATGGTGGCTGTGGAGATCTTCTCCATCTTGGCCTCTACTGCTGGCTTACTGGGTTGCATCTTCCTCCCTAAAATCTTCATCATTTTATTTAGGCCTCAGATGAACAGTAAAGAGAGGTTAGTAAGGAAGTAGGTGTGTCATAGTCAGGGGAAGGGAGGGCAGGAGGGAGAGAGGAGGAAGCAGTGTCTCATTCCCTTGATCCTCTCCTGACTGTATAGAGTCCAAGAAACCTCTAATACAACATTTGAACATGAGAATTGATTCAAGCCCAAATCCAGGTCAGGCCTTCCTCAGGTCAGGTTGTGGCTAATGTGTTCAATGTCCCTTCATTTTTAAATGCAAATACTTATTTTCCTTATGTTTATATATTTGTACATTAAATTCATGCTACCCTAATCACAACGTCCAACTGTTTTATGTGTGTTCTGTGATCAGATTTACAGTACAATTGTGCTTACCTATCAAAAATAAGTTATATTTGGGGAGTGAACAGTGAAAAATAGAATACCAGAAATTTTGCATGAAATATATTGAAGACTGATATGGATTTATGGACTCAACAAGGTCCTGAAATCCAGGCACCTTGTTGCTGTGGAGTGTGAAGGCCAGTGTTCCATTTAGGGATTTTGCTGTGAATTTTCCTGTAGTAAAAGTAACTGTAACATCCCACTGTGCTGTGATATTCCATACCTTCTCCATTGGAAGTATAACCTTTTCATAAATTCCTAGACGTATTCTCAGACCCTCCATAGACTGAACATCCCCATACACAAGAACCACATTGATTTTGTCCAAGGATAAGAATTTCAGCAAAGGACTTAATATTAAATGTTGGAATTCTGTGTGTCATAGCAATGCAAATGTCCCTCTTGAACAGCTTTGTTTTTTAGTGTTTGAAGAAACATTTCACCACTATCATCATCTGATATGATGAGGCCAATCCAATTCCATCCAAAATATTCCAGGAGCTGAACAATGCCATCAAACTGGGGGTTTTCATTTGGAACCATTCGAAAGAGAGAAGGGAACTGAGTTTTATCACCCAACACTGCGTCAATAGAAACATAAGTCAGCTAAAAGGGAAAGAAACACAGAAATATTGGGAAGTTGATTATTATATATGTAAAAAGTCCAGCCCTCTTAAACTTCTGCATCCAATCATTGCATAACTCAATTATTTATTAAAGCCATCCCTCATATTCATGTTATTTATTTGCATTCACAATCACAAAGGTAGAAACCTTACTAAAATATTTCTTCTATTTTATGTCTCTTATCATTGTTGTTTCCTTTTTCCTAAACCATAATTATATAGTTTGTCCTTCATCTAATTGAATCACCAACTAATATTATAGGCCAAATGTTATAATTTTAGGAGAACTACCCTAAATGCAGTCAAACAAGAGAGGGTGGGGTAAAGCTCAGCTTGGGAGAAGGTGGGAAAGGGAGAGTTTTGGTACTCTTGCAGTTAAAGGAATGATGGGCTGTTTACAGGACCCTACTCAGTTGCCCAAGTAGACTCTCTGAATATTACAAGTTGTGATAGGGACACACGTTTTTTGTTGGTATCCTTCTGTATTGAGAGACCCTGGAAGACTGCACCACATAGTCAGCTCCAGAATATGGAGACTCACACCTGTGGAAACCTGTAAGTATTCAAGATGTTGGCCAACTGGATGGTGTTCTGAAAGGTCAGATCAGCAATGATGCCCATGAGTTTCTTCTCCCTGGCACAGTTGTAATTGAGGGGATTCCCTTCTCCTGTGACGAGTAGATGAAAAATAGACCAAACCACTCTTTCTGGATTAAAAGCATTCTCCTGTATGTTTGAGCCCAGAGTAATGTTGGGGAGCAAGTTGTCATCTCTGTTGATTTCATGAATGGCAAATACAAAGGCAATGATGTGCTCATAGTGTTTAGGGAATATCCCGCAATGAAATGTTAATGTAATTTAGATCCCCACAATCTTCTGTAAGAGAAGTATGTGCATTTAATTTTCATGAAAACACAGCTGCCAATCCAATCCACCAGGTATTACTCAGAAAGGACAGAGAAATTTTTACCTATCCTTTAACTATAAAGGTTCCAAACTGAAGTTTGGGTTTGATTACTCATCAGAGCTCCATCTGACACAACTATCCATCACTCTCATGGCCCCTATTTTTCTCACATATATTAATTTGATAGAGTCTTTATAGGTTAACTATAACTCAGCAGAAAGTATTGCATTGAATCTAGCTGTTAGCTATTCTCTGCAGGGCCTCCAGCTAGTGACAGCACATCTAGAATAAGCTGATAATTACAGTTCAGATAATCACATTTCTTGAAGTTCTCAAGTCCCTGCACAATCAGAGGAAATGCTCTTAAAGGCTCCCAACACAGCCAAAGTCTGCTCTTCATGCAGAAATGAAAGGGTTTAATAAGCCTTGTGAGAATCAAAGTGCAAAGGTCTCTGAACAGATTACTACTAATATCAACTTCTGGGAGTAACTTTTTACAAAGGTTGCTGGGTGACCGGCACCCCTATAACATATCAGTAAAATAAAATAAAATAAATAAAATAAAATAAAATAGTTATTTTAGTTGCATATATGGATATTGGTAGCTTTGTTTTCCACTGTCCCTCCATGGAACTTAAAGCGGTATTTTCCTCCCAATATGATCCTCATACCAATCCTTTGATGCAGGTTTGACTGAGAAGCAGTGAGCTGAAAAAAGGAACAGCAACCCTGACCTTGTTTGCCTGCTGTGTACCAAAATAAATATCTTTAATACGGTCAGTGACCAGGAAGCAATTTATAAAAATATGACATTAAGAGTAGTATTATGCTACAAATAACAGTAGAAATATGGCCAATTCACCAAATTGGTGCTTATATTTATGTCCATGTTTCGATTTTTAAGTTTTTAAAAATTCAATTCAGGAGTTGCTACTGTTTATTATCGTTCCTTCGATGTTTACAATTTGAACTCCATTGTTGACATCATTGCTCATCTTATTCTTGTTGCAATGTAACTGTACTTTGCCACGGACCTGTTAATTTCGGGCTCTTTGTCAGCTAAGAGGTGTCTGATATAGGTTTCGTCTGTACTCCGAGGTATTTTCCTCAGAATCGGTTCGATCAGCTCTTTTCTTGAGTCTCGATATAATGGGCAGTATAAGATGACATGCCCAGTGGTTTCGATTTCATTGCTGTTACAGGGACATAATCTTTGTTCGATCGGTATTTTATTGTATCTTCCCTCTAGAAGAGCTGAAGGGAGAGCGTTAAAGCGGGCCCTGGAAAATGCCCATCGGTGTTTAGCGTTGTCTAGAACTTTGAGATAGTTTGCTAGATGGGGCCTTTGGGAATTGTATAGAAGTTTATAAGTTATCGGAAGTTGATTAAAGTCATTTTGGGTTTCGATGTCCCTAAGTCTTTCTTTAATTATGTTCTTGGCCCTTCCCCTTTCTAAACTTAATAAATACTCTGGGGAGAGACCATATGTGGCCAGTTTTCTGAGAGTGCCCTTCAACCAGCTAGATTGGAATTTGTCAAGAAGCATCAGGGAAAGTAGTCCAACCGGCGAGTTGTTAAGTCTTAGCCAAGTGCATAAGGTTCTTATCCATACTTTGGCTTTAATGCTGTATAAGCCCGCTTCCAGTCGTAGGGCGGCGTTTGGGATGCATTTAGGTGTTTGCAGGAGTGATCTAAGGAAACCTGATTGTATCTTTTCATATGGGTCTAGATTAGAGAGGGAGACGAGTGGTGCGCCGTATAGGATTTGTGCTGTTGGTTTTGCAACAAATAGTTTAATTGTAGCAGGAATGAAATTTCCTCCCGTTGTACGATGGAATCTTAGGATTGTTGTTGTACTTTTTTGTGCTGTAGAGGAGCTGTAGTTTATGTGGGCAGTCTTCTTCCTTGATGCTTGGAATAATTGATGCCTAGATATTTAAAGCATGTCACTTGTTCAATCTCCTGATTGTCTAAGTTCCATCTGTATATTTTCCTTTTGTTAGAGAAAACCATGGTTTTTGGTTTTTGGTAGTTCACTGCTAGTTTCTCTTCTCTACAATATTGGGATAAGCTGTTAAGAGCTCTTTTGAGGCCCATCTGAGTCTGGGACAATATAACCGCATCGTCTGCATAGAGTAGGATAGGCAGTTTTTTCTCTGCTAATTTTGGGGCGTGTGTGTCCGCTTCTTGTAGGTGGTCTATTAGGGAGTTTATATAGATGTTGAACAAAAAGTGGGCCAAAATGCACCCTTGTTTAACTCCCTTTGTTGTTCTAATGAAATTAGAGAGTTGACCTTCTTGGCTGCATCTTATACGAAGTCATGTGTTGTTGTACAGTTTGTATATTAGTAGCAGCAGACGTCAGTCTATGGATGATTTGTTGAGTTTGTCCCAGAGTTGAGTTCTTGGGATGGAGTCAAAGGCTGCTTTAAAATCTACAAATGCTGCGAATAGGTGTGATTGTGGTGCAACGTGTATTTCTCAGCTAGGTGCTGTAAGATCAGGCAGTGATCCATTGTGGATCTCCCTTGTCTAAATCCTGCCTGTGCATCATCAAGAATCTTCGCTCTTTCTATCCATTCACACAGTTTCTCGCTGAGATGTTTAGCGTATAATTTACTTATTATATTCAGGAGGCTTATAGGTCTATAGTTGGAGGGATCGTCCCTCACTGTGTACCATCTTTTGAAGCTGGAATGGGAGGGGATGAACCCCCCTTCCCTTCCCTTCCCTTCCCTTCCCTTCCCCTTATTTCAGCTGAACTTCCCTCAAGATTCACATCTTGCAGGATTGGCTAACCCATGACATGAGGTGAGGTGAGGTGAGGTGAGCTATCTGTCAAGACCTAAAGCTCTCTGTCCCTCAAGGCAGTTTGCATTATTTCAGCTACTGTAATGGAAGACCTGGTCCTTTCACTTTAAGAAAATTGCCTCTGTGCCTGGAAGCACTCCATAAAGTCATCATTGTTGCAGACTCCAGTCACATTCAAAGTAGCCTTTTCAAATACACAAAATAAGCTTCTATCCCTTCAGACACCTTTCCCAAATTCAAACCTTTCCCTGCTTAATCCCTATGGATGGCCAGTGATAAGTACCCATCTCCTGGAACGCAGTAAAATAACTTCTACCTTCCCAGTAGACCACTGAATATTTCCTCTGGATGAAAATGGTGGTGGTGGGGAATCATATAAAAGTGATCTAATTGTTTGAAAACGTTTAAAGAAAGAATACCAAACTGTAGCCTTTTTTATTTTAAATAGACCATTTTCATAACAACAAATTTTAATAAAGCATACTTTAATAAAATAGATACATTCATTTTTATGGTTGGATGGCTTAAATTTTTTATGTATATATGTATGTATGTGTATTTATGTATGTATGTATGCATGCATGTATGTATGTATATGTATTGTAGTTATCATGTGAGATGACCACTGAGTTTAAAACACATTAGAAAACCTGAGGAAATAAATTTGCTTCATTCGCTGCCTTTCCCATTTTTTCCTCATGGCATTTTATTTCCTTCAAGAAATAAAAAAATCTGAAGGTTTAAGCGTCATCTCTTTTTTTCTTTCCTATCTGTTCTCTGGTGTTCAGATCAGGTCTCATTAAAATAATATAGCACTTGGGAAGGAAGATACAACCTAATAAACCAGAACTAGAGACTAAGATGGAGAAGATCTCCACAGCCACCATGTATTTCCCTTTGGTGCTCAGGTAGGATGGAACAAAAGACACCCAAACACTGCAGAAGACCAACATGCTGAAGGTAATCAACTTGGCTTCATTGAAAGCATCAGGTAACTTCCTGGCCAAGTAAGCCACAGTGAAGCTGATGATGGCCAAAAGACCCATGTAGCTCAGGACAATGTAAAACATCGTATCTGAGCCTTCGTTGCATCGCACTATTATTTGTCCCATCTGGGAGTGTGTGTCCAACTCAAGGAATGGAGGAGAGGTTACCAGCCATACAACACAGAGGCCAATTTGAATAAGGGAACAGAGAATGATGACTGACATTGCCAGTCTCTTCCCGACCCATTTCCTCATCTTGTTTCCAGGCTTAGTAGCAATGAATGCTAGAACCACAGTGATGGTCTTGCCCAACACACAAGAAACTGCAATGGAAAATATGGTTCCAAAAACTGTTTGCCGGAGAAGGCAGGTCACTTTCTGAGGTTGGCCAATGAAGAGGAAGGAGCACAGAAAGGAAAGAAGCAGAGAGGAGAGCAGGATACATGTGATGCTCCAGTTGTTGGCTTTGACAATGGGTGTGTTGTGGTGCTGAATGAAGCTCCCCATCACCACAACCGTGACAATGGAAAAGAAAAGGGCAAAGGATGCCAAAACTGCCCCCAAAGGTTCTCCATAGGATAAGAAGGTGACAGTTCTGGGGATGCATTGATTCTTTTCCTCATTTGGATATTGATCTTCTGGGCACTTCTCACATTGGTCCGCATCTGAAATTAATGTTTTAATGTTCCAAATATTATCTAATACGCAAATATTTTTCAGCTTTATCTGAGATATTTTACTCTTCATTGTGCCACTCATAACATGTCATTGACCTTCAATGGTCAAACGTTGTTCAGCATCACTGAAGAATCGTGTGATAAAACTGAATATAAGGTAGCTGAACCGAGCTCCTTCAATATTTGCATTAGGGATAAGATAAACTCATATTTGCAATCTGTGTTTTAAATCATCTCGTTCCAATACAACGGATTCCCAAAGAAATCTGCCATTCCAGAATGAAGCAAGATTTACTGGCCTTGACAAGGTTCAGTATGCCTCTCTGCATGTCTGTTGTGATCACAGTGAAACAGCATCAAGGGCATAAAGGTATTTATAATGAAATACTCTAGGTGTTGCTCCTATATTATTTTGGTTACAGACGCTTCTCATTATGGTTGTTAGATTTCATGGGGATCCTGAGTGGGGGGCCCTCAAGGCCAGAGAGGACCCTGCCACTTAAATAATGTGCCATGGGGCAAGTAGCAGCACCACTTCTTGGCAACATACGTAATATAGCCTACAGTCCTTTTGTGGCCTACACCAATCCAAGATGAATATCTATCCTGGATCAGGAGTGTGGAAGCTTTGGTCCTCCAGATGTCATTGGACTAAAACTCATTTTAGCCCCAGCCAAGGATGATGTCACTGTAGAGACTCTCCTCCCTGAAAGAGAGGGGAGTGGTTGCCCCCTGCCTCCAGCTCACCTGGCTGGCGCTCACGCCCCCTCCCCCCGGTGGCCGCCCAACCAGGTGCCATGGGGTGGGCGTGTCCAGCAGCCTTTATGCTGCAGTGCCAGCCTCTCCCCGGCCTCATTTCTCTTTGTCGTCCTGTGCGAGTCACCCACCCTCCACTCCCTTTGAGTTAGGGCTTAGGTCATTGGCCTTGTTATGGACCTTAGGTTGGTCGCCCCGGTTGCCCGGGGGGCCTGGTAGGAGTTTTTCCATTTGGCATTAGGCTTTTTGGTTTTTTCGCCTACCTCGTAGCAATCGTCACAACTTTCTGGTGGTATTGGTGGGTAGGTTAGGCATTGGAATAATGTGTTGTGGTGTGTCGAAGTGCTAGGTGTGGCCATCGCCTATGCCTTCAATTTCTAGGGGTATTCCGGTAAAGGAATCTGGCGGTCGTGTATTCCGTCCGAAGCCTGCTTGGCGGGAGGCCATGGCACGACCCGCGGTGACATCAGGGGTGAGCCTATAGTTGGATTAGCATCAACAGGTGATGAACCCCTGGTGAATAAACCCACTTGTTTCGCGATCCAATGCCTAAGCCAATACCTTTTCATTGCTGTAATCAATAAAGTTGTGGCCTTTTCTAGCCCATTAACCTTATATCACGTGTCCCTGTGTCTTCATTTTACTTCGCGGGGGTCGGGTCCTCGAACCACAATTGAGCAACATCTCTAGAGGTCTATGGGTTCTCCTCCCCAATTATAGAGGATAAAATGTGGGAATTAGTGTAGGCTGAAATGCAGAGCATTTGCCATTCCCTGCCCCCCCACACACGAAACATAGCTTCATTATTCACATCCTTACCAATATGAACAGAAATCCTCCCTTCAGGACACTGAGCGCAACCGTAGCAACATACTTGTTGCCCCTGCTGGACGATTCTGCTGTATCCAGGGTGGCAGCTTTCAACACATTTGGCACGAGGTGTCTTCTAATGGTAACCACAAGTTATAATGGTTATGGTGGAAATAACCTGGTTTTCTCCACATCCCTTCTGTATAGAATGTAGTGTTTGAAGGAGTGTGGGATACCATCCCAGTTATTTTCATGAGGATTAGTGTGGGTTGATTACTCCATCCTCATGAAAATAATTGGGATAGCATCCCACACTCCTTCAAGTAGCCAACAGTTACAGTGTTACTATCAGGTGGGCCAAAGCTCAGAATGAGCTCAGACTTGCAAGAGAGATTATGTATGAATGTATACATGAATGAATGAATGAATGAATGAATGAATGAATGAATGAATGAATGAAGCTTCCTTTGGCTATGTCTGAAGCAAGAGGAAGACACACAAGTGGTAGGATCTCTGTGTGCAGAAAGCATTATACTGCCAATTCCTATACCACTGGTGGTACAGTGGTGCTTCATGTTACATACGCTTCAGGTTACAGACTCCGCTAACCCAGAAATAGTACTTCGGGTTAAGAACTTTGCTTCAGGATGAGAACAGAAATTGTGCTCCGGTGGCGCGGCGGCAGCAGCAGGAGGCCCCCTTAGCTAAAGTGGTGCTTCAGGTTAAGAACAGTTTCAAGTTAAGAACGGACCTCCAGAACGAATTAGGTACTTAACCCTAGGTACCACTGTATATCAATGTAAAATTAGGCCCATGCACTCTAGTCAAATGTTACTTCAATTCCCAGATGATTTCAGATCTCATTTTGTATAAGCAACACACAGTGGGAAAGGCAAGAAGATGCAATTTCACTCCCATCCCACAGATATGGAGGGAATAGGGGTCTTGTTTGATACCAGTGGTTGTAAGCTCTGCTGCTATATTATTCAGTACTAGTAATAGCAGAGGAAAGGGTAAAGAACTGGGTACATTTGCAGCGTTTCTGTTTATAGTCAATCCATATCATTTATGTAGTTATTTATTCTTTAGCCATAAAAATGATGCTTTACCTGATTAAACTTGTGATTCCACACAATGTTTCTTCCATTGATTATGAACCTTTTGCCTCCAGGATGCTTCGGGTTCATCCTTCCAACAAGGAGTCTGCGGAAGGATTTATTGTGGAACATGACCCAGTTGACAATATCATATCCAGCTGCTACATCCCCATTCTCATCAAAGAATATTTCTTCCCCAGCACTATTGTTAAAGCGGACATTTCTCAGAAATGGGCGAAGCTAGAGGAGAGGAGAAAAAAGTTTAGAAAACAGGTCCCAGAGTCTGCAGTAGGGATAGAACATTCATCAGTAACAGGGCATCTGGTTTGCATTCAGAAGACCGAGGGATCAGCAAATCTGTCCATTGTGGTTTCTATTTCTTTCTCTTTTTTAATCTGAAATTTCCCCCAAAGTCCTCATGAGTACCCACCAGCATTTTAGTGCAAATCTCCCAATAATCACACTTTTGCATGCAATTTTGTCAACTGGACACATTTTTGCAAAATAAAGAAATAAAAATGTATTTTCACTAATATATACATATATACACATATAGATATGCACACATTACTCTTGTATATACATTTTTGCACATTTTACTTGGTTGGAAAACTGCATTGCACCATGTTTAGAAGTGCAAATGTCGAAGTATGGCAGTGTTTTGGTTTGCACAGAGTTTAAAGAAAGTATAATTTAGGTCGGCTCACCTTTAAATGCGAATTGAATTGAATTTATCCTCCATCCCTAATAACATGCTAGACTCAATCCCTGCCATCTTCAGGGGGGGTTGGGAAAGTCTCCCATCTGAAACCTTGAAGAGCCACTGTTAGCCAGAATGGACAGTATTCACTCATTCTAGATGGACCAATGGTATGACTCAGTAGGACAGCTTACTATATTCCTTGAATTTGCCACATAGTGTCCTTTTGGAATACAGTACCTACTTTCCACTATATTAACATCATTGAATGTGAATTTGCAATAATTTGTAGTTTGAAAAATGCCACACTTTTAAAAATCTACAAAAAAAGGGACACTATCAAACATGAATGAGTGCACCAGGAAAATCTACTCAGGCGGCTTCCAAGTGTGACTACCTTGAGAAGATGATGCACCAAGGTTCCTGGTTTATTCTATTTCACATGAGAAATTACTCTATAAGGGTGGTCATTGAAGATGGCCACTTTTGTACATGAAGACCTTCTCATGTGAATATCCAACTGGACTACAATGCATATGGCGAAGTTAAGTAATGACTGTTTCTAAAGCATATACTGCAGTAAGTTAAAGCTGATTTCAAACAGAAACAATACCATGTAAAATCATAGCATCATAGAATCTTAGAGTTGGAAGGAACCCATGAGTCATTTAGTCTCAACTAAAGAATCCATGGGACGCGGGTGGCACTGTGGTCTAAACCACTGAGCCTAGGGCTTGCTGATCAGAAGGTCGGCAGTTCGAATCCCCGCAACGGGGTGAGCTGCTGTTGCTCGGTCCGTGCTCCTGCCAACCTAGCAGTTCGAAAGTATGTCAAAGTGCAAGGAGATAAATAGGTACCGCTCCAGCGGGAAGGTAAACGGCGTTTCTGTGCGCTGCTCTGGTTCGCCAGAAGTGGCTTAGTCATGCTGGCCACGTGACCCAGAAGCTGTACGCCAGCTCCCTCGGCCAATAAAGCGAGATTAGAGCCGCAACCCCAGAGTCGGTCACGGCTGGACCTAATGGTCAGGGGTACCTTTACCTTTAAAGAATCCATAACAAAAGGCCATCCAACCTCTGTTTAAAAATATCCAATAAAGGAGAGTCCAGAACCTCCCAAGGAAGACTGTTCCACTGTCGAACAGCTCTTACTGTCAGGAAGTTTTTCTGTGTGTTTAGTTCGAACCTCCTTTCTTGTAACTTTAAGCTACAGTATGGGGTCGAGGTCTACTTTCCAGAGCAGGAGAAAACAAGCCTGCTCCATCTTCCATGTGACAGCCTTTTAGATATTTGAAGATGGCTATCATATCTCCTCCCATTTTCCTCTTTTCCAGGCTAAACATACCTAGTTCCTTCAACCTTTCCTCATACGGTTTGAAAAGAAGTAAAAGAAGAAAAGAAGGGAGCATTGAAATGAGGAGGACATATGAGGAGCCCATCATTAGTTTTTGAATTTGATACACTAGGGCAGTGTCAATGCTGCACAAGCAAACATTGCAGGTTTGAGATAAGTGAAGATCATGGTATAACATCCTGTCAAAATGGAAAGGTCGTTGCTCCTTTAGAGTATTGAAGAATTTTACAAAATCTCCAAATTATTAAAAATCCCTTTTCATACCATTTCCTGTTGAATATTCCTCAATGTATCAGTGAACTTAATTTTGTTTTTGGATGCAGTAACAAAAAAATGTTGATTGAAACCTGCTGCAAAATGATGTTACAGGCCTTTGGTTATGGCACAAATTATTAGAAAGTCGCTGAATCCAACCTCATTTCATACTACGTCATTGCATTTTGAAAGCACGAACTCAGTTTTGCTCCATTGATGTATTTACTGATTCATTTATTTTTGTTCAATTCCTCATATCAAAGTGAAGAGATTCTTTTAAAAAACTATTTAAAGATATGTTTTTTTCAGGCGTCAGAAATCTAGCATATACAAAGCATAAAGGAGCTATATGTTTTGTGGATTGTATTTGAACTACTTCCCCAATTGCCTTCATCACTGAGGGAGTGGAGAGGCTCATAAGCAGCTATTGGGTGGCATCTGAGTCCAAAAGCTCATACATAGTTCATTGCATTTGATTGGTAATAAACACAAGCCATATGTTACCTGCCATGGTTGAACATTCAGAAGATCTCCTATAGCTTTGTGTTTAGTTTTTGATGAGTACATGGCATGGAGAGCATGTGCTACAACGTGGACAGAGTTGTAGATACTGTAGCTCTGGCCAGACATTTCCATTTCAAACACAGCTCCAGGGAGGCCCCCCAACTTTTCCTTTCCAGTGCAGTTTGTCATATATACATAATACTTTGGGAGTGAACAGGCAAACGCACTGCACCAGAATTCCTGGATGAAATAAACTGAAGACTCATATGGATTTATGTTCTCAATAAAATCATGAAACCCTGGAACTACGTTTTTGTGGAGTGCAAAGGACAAAGTACCATTGAGGGATTTTGCTGGAAATTCATTCCAAGTTAAAATAGCTGTGAAATCCCACTGAGATGTTATGAGCCAAACCTTCTCCATTGGTCGCAGATGAACAAATTCGCTGTAATCTAAGACTATTTGTAAACCAGCCATAGAGTGAGCATCTCCGTAAACAACTATTACACTGATGTTATTTAAATGGAGCACAAAACTTATCCTTTCATAGTATTTTTTACGGTTTTCGGGTGTGTGACTTATCACTATTGGAACTGATTGTATTACAGCAACACAAATACCACTCTGAGAGAGCTTTGGTCTCATAGTCTGAATAAATGTTTCTCCGCTGTCATCATCTGAGGTGAGAAGGCCAATCCAGTTCCATTCAAAATAATTCAGTAGCTGGACAATCCCATCATATTGGGGGTTTTCATTTGGAGCCATCCGGAAGAAAGAAGGGAATTGGGTTTTATCACTCAACACAGGGTCAAAGGAGCCATAGGTGAGCTAATAACAATAAGAATATAGATACAGTTAAAAGTGCAGAACTATATGCTGTCTTTGAACAAACAAAAAGTACAATAAGTACAGCTTGAATTTGCACAATTTTATATTCCAGCAAATATCATTGCTGCAATCTAGGTTCACACACAAAGTAGATTATGACCAGGAAGCTGGAGAAACACAATAACTCAAGCCTAGGAAAAAAGTGGACTAGGGATAGCTAAGGTCCTCTTTTTCCAAGAAACCTATAAGAATTATGAGGTGTGCTTGTTTGGAGGTTCTAGCAGGGGAGCGCAGCTATCGTATATCCTTGACCGAAGAACGGTACACTCCTTCTATCTGGGATGGTCGTCCTCTTCCACCGAGCGCGCAGCTTCGGGAGGGACGCACATGGAGCGGTGAGGGAGGAAGGGGACACCTGCCTAGCCAACATTCTTTCACCTTTGGTGGACGTGCCCAAGGATTAAGGCCTTCTGGGAAATGATATATAATGAATTGAAAAAGGTATTTAAATATACCTTCTTGAAGAAACCAGAGGCCTTTCTCCTGGGTATAGTTGGCCAATTGGTGCCAAAGAAGGACAGAACTTTTTTTATGTATGCCACAACAGCAGCAAGAATACTTATTGCAAAGTATTGGAAGACACTAGAGCTACCCACTCTGGAAGAATGGCAGATGAAGGTGATGGACTATATGGAACTGGCGGAAATGACTGGCAGAATCCGAGACCAGGGAGAAGAGTCAGTGGAAGAAGATTGGAAGAAATTTAAAGACTATCTACAGAAATATTGTAAAATTGATGAATGTTAGAATGATGTTGGATAGAAACTAAGCGGTTTTCAGCTGTAATATTATAAGGGAATATGAAAAATGGATTATTTAGGTAAAAACTTAATGTTATAATATTTTAAAATTAAAGATTAGGATAAACAAAGAGGGTAGGTATTTGCTGAACCAACAAACTGAATTGGAATACAAAAAAGGGAGGCTTGAGGAGGTCCGGGAAACAAGTTAATGAAAAATAAGTAATGGAAAGATGGAGTTGATTTTAACCATTTTTTTATCTTGTATTTTTTTCCTTTTTTGTAATACTTTGAAAATCTTAATAAATATCTTATAAAAAATAAGAATTATGAGGTGTGTTCTACAGGACCCTGCTGTGAGGATCCATTAGAGTTCTTGACCCTTTAATTTCTGAGATGACCACAAGGGGGTGTTGGAAGAGAACATGCACAGGTCAATTGCATCTATACTACAACTCTGCATAAAAAATTGAAGACATACCTGTGGAATTTTGTAGGTATTTAAAATGCTGGCTATCTGTATTGAGATTTGGGAGGTGAGCCCACCAATAATAGCCATTAACTTCTTCTCCCTGCCACATTTGTAATTGTGGGGATCTCTATGTCCTGTGAAGAGAAGATCCAGAGTGGCCCAATAGGTAAACATGGAATGAAATGCGTTGTCATAGATATCTGATACCAGTGTGACGTTTGGTAAGAGGCGATTGTTCTTGTTGACCTCTTGAATGGCAAAAACAAAGGCAAGGACATGCTGGTAGTTTTTTGGCATTAACCTGGAAGGAGATTTCCACAGGTCAATAAATTTATTTATTTATTTTTATATAAGATATTTATTAAGATTTTCAAAGTATTACAAAATGAAAATAAAAAAGTAAGAAAATACAAAATAAAAATGGTTAAAAACTTCCTCCTCTTCCAAGTCTAAATGCACTCACTATCTTAAATTCTTCCTTCCCCATATCCTATTGCCAGAAATCTGTAAATTCCTGCGTAAGAAAATCAGCCAAGTTGTCTTTCTCAGGTTCTGGTACAGCCCTGATTCTTAAATTTCTTTGTTTCTCTTTCAATTCAATCATAGACAATGTCAAACTGTGGTCCTCAAGTTGCTTATATACCGGCGGTATCTTCTCTTGAGTAGCAGTTGCTATATCTTTTGCTTTTTCAGCTATCTTTCGGGTTGAAGCAGATTCCTGTAATAATTTTTCAATAGACTCTGTGTTGGTATTCACCTTCTATTGATGCTTGTAGTATTCTGGTCAATTTTAACTGATGCTTCAGCTACTTGTTTATTTGTTTCAGCTACTTGTTTAGCTAAATTTTCCAAAGATTCATTAATTTTTCCAAGTGCCTGTGCCAGAACGTCTTCGGACGACATAACTTTTGGTTTAACCTGTGGAGGTGCAGCCCCTGGTATTCCAGATGGTCCAGATGTTGAAGCCCTTCGCTGCAACGCAGGATCTATCCGATAGGGTCTGCCAGACCTAGTAGTTTTTTTCCATTAAATTTAAACTACTAACAGATACAAAAGAGAGAGGTGGCTTCTCCCTGCCATATTTGAAATTGTATTATGAAGCTTCTTGCCTTTGTTGGTTAAGGGATTGGCTTTTGTTGGAGAACACAGATCTATTAGATCTGGAAGGATTTGGTAACATATTGGCAGACATATTTGTGAAACACTGGTTGCATTATTGTCAAATTAATCAAATGTTTAAAGATAATGAAAAGAAAAATGGATTTGGATATATAAAATTGTGATTTGAATTAGAATTATTAAATAATAAAGTTTAAATATTATCTAAAATGTATAAATTATTATTGGAATGGCTTTTGAAAGATGAAGAAGTTAAATCCGTTATTGGGCTAAAGATATTGGTCAAAATATACAATTAGAAGATTGGGGGAAATTATGGAAAGAGGGAATAAATATTGTTAAGCAAAACATCATTGCTGATCTGATTTAAATAACTCAAGAGAGCTACCAACTGATCCCAATCTACCTTCTCCCTGCCTTACTCTACAGACCTGAGATACTCAGTGTGTTTTGCCTGCTCCAGCAGAGTAAATAAGTTAGAAGCCTGCAGAATTAATGTATGTCCTTCCATGTAGATGCAAGATTAGCCCTCCCATGATCTTTGATTGCTGTATTATTTTTTTTAGATAGTGGCTGAATGTGGGAAGAGATGCTACCAGTGTGTCTGATGTGATTCGAAATGTCAACTGTGATCTTTTAAAGGCCCATTCAGACGTGTAAATCATCAACTGATGCTGCAGGCAGTGAGAGATGAAGAACATTGAAGGACATTGTCTGAATTCAACATTTGAAAGCTTTATACTCGAGGTTTAGATCAGAGCAGGGCAGAATTTGATAAATGTAATAGCTAAAAAAGAAAATAAAAAACCTAAAAAAGAAAATCAGCCTTTCTTTAAAAAAAAGCAGAACAACTTACTTACCATGACATTGGGTTGGCCTCTGGCTTAGCCTTATAGTTGAACAAAAACATTTCAGCAAGTTGCACAGAAACAAATTCCCCAACGACAATATTATCTTTGGAGTTAGAAAAACCGTTTTGAACTTTTTCTTGTGCACTGTAAGTAGAGTTCGAACTCTGGCTACACGCAGGAGGCAAGAGGAGGAGAAGCAGAAGGAGCAGTAGCAAAACAATTCTGAATGCCAGCAAATGTCTGCCCCACTCCCAGCTGTGTACCTGCATTTTCACCTATACATCGCTGTTGCAATCAACAACTGTCTTCATAGGAACTAAGAAGGACTAAGAACACTGTACCAATATACAGATGACACAGACCTAGAAACTTCCTAGATCTGAGGAGGGTTTTTCATCATCAAACAAATGAATAAACAAATGAATAAACAAATTCCAACCTGGGCTTTGGGTCTAAGGGATGAAGTCACAAAGTTCTATTTAACATCACATTGCCTGCCTCAGATTAATTCCTCTTCTCTCTGTAACATGCATTGATCTGGCAAGAATCTTTATACACTGTGTAATGTATAGCAAAGTGTAAGCTACTGTGCTGAATCTTATATTTTTCTTCTTAATTCTGACTAGCCATAAAGTGTTAATGAGAAGCAGAGTTCAGTTATAGTGATTTTGATTATTATAGGGTTCATAATCACCTTTCCCAAGGGTGTAAGTCCCTACACAACTAAAGAAAACATATTTCAGGGATCTGAACATACTAGTTAGGACCTGCTTTCCACTGAGGGAGTAATAGGTCTTAGTTTAATGCAACCATGATGCATGCTGGGTAAGGGGCCTAACTTTCTGAATAGATCACGAGTGGCCTACGAGTTGTGGGAAGAAAGATGCCAAAAAAAAGGAAAGGTCCATAGAAAACTAGTCTAGGACCTTACAAAGTAATCCTAAAGCAAGTTAGGCAGCAGTAGGGTGTCACAGAGGAATTTATACTTCTTCTTTCACCTCAATATCCAGTCCAGTCACTTCCCCATTCTGCCTCTAGGAGTCCAAGTGCCCTGATGTTCCAGGGTCAGTCGCAGAATTACAAAAGCCATCCTGGCTTCTGATTTGATCCTGGAATGTCCCTATTTCCTCCACCAGAACCCCAGCTGAGGAGCTCAGGGAGAAGAGGGAGTCAGTGCTTATCCTGAGCAACAACAGCAGCTATAGCTGCAAGGAAGCATCCCATGGCCTCTCCATGGTTTCCGCTTCCAGCCTCCTCCCTTGGCTAGCTGATAGCAGATTCTGGAGAGTGGGTGAGCAGGAGGAGAGCCTGCAGCCTCAGACGTTCAGCCCCGTGTGATATGCCGGCTCTGAGAAGCAGCCAGAGGGTAGGGGCTCCAGGAGTGACCAGAGACAGGGGACTTAAACTGGATCCTAACCCTATTCCTTGTGGTTGGGAGACTTAACTTACACTGGCTTACTTCACACCAGTTTCTTGTGTGTAAAATGGCTCCCTCAAATCTACTTGGATGCAAATGCAAGATAAGCATTTTCAGTGGCTACACCAAGGTTTTGGAATTGCCTCCCTCAGGAGCCATACTTCCCTCCACACCTCTTCTGGCATTCCTTTATCAGATGTGCCTTCCTTTCTCCATTTTTTATTAAAAGATTTTCAAAGGGAAAATGTGAGAAAAGAAAAAAGAAAAAGAACTCTCATGGTGTTGTTGATGTTTTGATGTTTATTGCACACTTTCATTTATAACATTGTACTTTGTCTTTTGATGACATTTCTTGTCCTAAATCATTTAGTTGTGAAAGAGGCATGCAAATGTCCTTAACAAACAGATGAACTACTCATAAATCATGAATGCAGATGTAAAGCTATAAAGGTCTCTAGAGCAGGCATAGGCAAACTCAGCTCTCCAAATGTTTTGGGACTACAATTAAAATGATCCCTGGCTAACAGGAACAGTGGTCAGGGATGATGGGAATTGTAGTCCCAAAACATCTGGAGGGCTGAGTTTGCCTATGCCTGCTCTAGAGTATTGAAGGTGTAACATAAATAAGGAGTCCATGTTGACACTGGTCTTCTGCTTTCATTGCACATCAACTAAGCCACCAACAACTTGGGTGAAAGGAAAGGAGCCAGTTTAGGAAGACTTCTAACTGTTAGGAGCGTCCTACTCTCGTGTAGAACCCTGCCAGAGACACATGCCCAACTGACATGTTCCCTCCCTCCTGGTCGGTTGTTCGGGAGCTTCAAAAGCTTTCTTCATCCCAAACATCACAGCGACTGATACCAGAAGGCATTAGCATGCTTAGGGATCCGCAGAGTATTCACAGTTTGCATACCAGAACTCAGTAGCACAGCATTTTGACTAATCTACGTTTATTTATATATAATACACTCGGAGCATTCTGACTTAGCTCCTTCCTCTTTCTCATCAGACAGCAAAGAGAGAAAGAACAAAGGACAATAGTCCTACATCACGGTAACACAAATATCCTGTCTCCATCACTTCCCACACTGTGGAATGAAAACATACACTGTCATGTGATAGACAACAATCCCATGACTGCAGACATGGAGCAGGAATCTCAACATCTAACATGATTAGCCAGTATCTCCTTATCTTGGGACATCATGTTTCCCAATTCACTCCTTCTCAGGAGGAGGTCAAGTTCCCGCCTCAAGCACTGTTTGTCTTCCTTACTAAGTGCTCTCTGGTATTTAGGTCAGGCCTTAGGAAAAGTATGTATAACTTAGGAGAAAAAATGAAGCCCAACAAACTAGCACTAGAAATCAAGATGGAGAAGACCTCCACGGCCACCATGTATTTCCCTTTGGTGCTCAGGTAGGTGGGCACAAAGGACACCCAAACACTGCAAAACACCAACATGCTGAAGGTGATGAGCTTGGCTTCGTTGAAGGTATCAGGCAGCTTCCTTGCTAGGAAGGCCACAGTGAAGCTGGTGATGGCTAGGAGACCCATGTAACCCAGAACAATATAGAACATGACATCGGAGCCTTCGCTGCATTTCACTATTATCTGACCAACCTGAGAATGTGTGTCCAGTTCTGGGAAAGGAGGAAAGGTGCTCAGCCACACTACACTAATGACTGTTTGAATGAGAGAACAGAGAACGACGACTGAAATGGCCAGCTTTTTCCCAACCCATTTCCTCATCTTGTTCCCTGGCTTTGTGGCCATGAAGGCCAGAACCACAATGATTGTTTTGGCCAACACACAAGATACAGCCATGGAAAAGACGATGCCAAATGTTGTTTGCCTCACAAGGCAGGTCAGCTTCCCGGGCATGCCGATAAATAAGAAGGAGCAGAGAAAACAGAGGAATAGGGAGATGAGGAGGGTGCAAGTGATGTTCCAGTTGTTGGATTTGACAATTGGAGTATTGCAGTGCAGAATGAAGGCTGCCATCACTGCAATTGTGAAAACCGAAAGGCAAAGAGCCAGGGAAACCAGAACTCTTCCCAAGGGCTCCTCATAGGATAGGTAGCTGATTCTTTTGGGAATACATTTGTCCCGGCTGTTGTTTGGATACTGATCTTCTGGGCAGTCCTCACATTGGTCTGCATCTGAAAGTAATGGAATCCAGTTTGTTGAGTCTTCAGCATGTGTGACAGTTGTTCTCTCAGGGCTTTATATGACAAAGAGGATTGGCAAAAACCAATCCAATATTTGTCTTTGTCTTTAACATCTTTTATTTTTTCTTGATTTTTGCACAACACAGAACTAATAATAATAATAATAAATATTATTAAAAGATTTTTAACTTGTAAATTTTATTAGCTTACTTGTACCAAACCCAATCCCAATTCAAGTTCCAAACTCCAGTCTTCTCTTTTCGCAGCAAAGTGCAGAGAACAGCTCATTGGCTGGTTATGGAGATCATTTACATCAGGCATAGGCAAACTCCGGCCCTTCAGATGTTTGGAACTACAATTCCCATCATCCCTAGCTAATAGGACCAGTGGTCAGGGATGATGGGAATTGTAGTCCCAAACATCTGGAGGGCTGGAGTTTGTCTATACATTCTGCTCTGCTAACAAACTTAATGGACATGTACCAGAATGATTCAAAGGTGTTTCTCTTTTTCTGCCCATGGCAACCCTTAAGCTTTGTGCTAGTTTTTGAAGCAAAGCTTCAAAAGCCAAAAACGCTTCTTTTCTTTTTTGCCACATAGCTCTATTTTTCTTCACTTACCCATCTGGATTGAAATCCTCCCACTTGGGCACGGAACACAGTCATAGCAACAGATTTGCTCCCCCTGCTTGGGAAACATGCTTTGTCCAGGATAGCAGTGCTCCACACATGAGGAACTGGGCGGGGTCTAATAGGAACCAGAAGAAAAGGCATTCAGAATGGAAACAGAACTTCTTTTTTAACACTAGTCTAAGTCTTAATATCATCTTTTTGGCACTCTAACAAAGCACATTCTCAGGAGTCAGCACTTGGGTGCATTGTGGGATATATGCCAAGGTCTTAGTGTAGCGGTTGTCAGCCCATGTACTGCCTTTCCTCCGAAGCAACCTAGTTTCAACACACACCAACTTCTCTACCCTTTTCCAATATCCAAGGAAGCAAGAGGTATTATCATAGAGCAAGGACACAAGGCAGGGCCAGTAGAAGGTGTGGCTGGGAGGGTGGTGGCCTGGGAAGAGTCTCAAAGACCCAATAGAAATGCTTGAACTTCTGCTTGAACTTGCTCACCACTGGGTGCAACCCCCTGGAAACCATGGGAGGCAGTGGGGTGCTGTGAAATATTTCGTAGCAAAAGTCTGAGCAAGCCAAGGAGCCTTTGAGAGAGCAGTGGATGCGCAGCGGGGAGCTGTTTGCATTCCAGTGGTCCCACATTTAATATTGAGCATCTGCTGGTTGGGTCATTTCTCCGGTGAGAGGACTGTTGACTCCTCCTGCTTCAGGGGTGAGGAAGAGGTCTGGATATGTTAATAAATTTACCTCCGCCATCTTGTGAGTCTCCAGGCTATTCTCCAGGCTATTCTCACAAAATAGATATCAGTGAATGTAAAGAAGGAGAAGGTGGAGATCGTTCTCACCTGATGAAACTTGTGATTCCACACAACAGCACTGCCATTCATAGTGAGCTCCTTCCCTGAAGAACTCAGGGGGTCCACCCATCCAACTTGGGTTCTCTGGAAAGACTCGTTGGGGAAAGTTACCAAGCTGATGAGATCATATCTAGCTGCCAAGCCCCCATTCACATCAAAATAGATTTCTTCCCCAGCACTATTGTTAAAGTGGACGTTTCTCAGAAAAGGGTGAAGCTAGAATCAAAGAGAAATATTGAGCAGACAATGGGAAATGGGTTAATGTTTTTTTCTCTCAAATGAGCCCAAGTTGTGTCAAACAACTGCATTCCTCAGGTATGTGTTTCTGAAGCATTTGAAAGTGGTGTTTTTGTTTTCTAAGAAAAGAAGAGGAGCCCTGCAGTATCAGACCAAAGGCATGTCTAGTCCCAGGGAGAGTGAAAGCTCAGGCCTGAGGGAGCTAGTGGGGACAGAGAAACAACTTACTATCAGCATAGTCATCATTTGCAATCATCATTCTCTCACATGATTTATGATGCTTGGAAGTGTGTCTGACACACAGGCCCAAACACACCCTTTTGGGCTCCAACATCTTCAGCTCTAGTGTCAGCTGAACCAGGAGTTGTCTATGACTCTTTGTGACCCCATGGAACAGAGCACACCAGGCACTCCTGTCTTCCACTGCCTCCCGCAGTTTGGTCTAACTCATGTTGGTAGCTTCAAGAAGACTGTCCAACCATCTCGTCCTCTGTCATCTCCTTCTCCTTGTGCCCTCTATCTTTCGCAATATCACGGTCTTTTCCAAGAAGTCTTCTCTTCTCATGAGGTGGCCATAGTATTGGAGCCAATACTAGAAGCTTCCAACTGTTCTCTACAGCTCAGCAGCAGATCTCTGGACTTCAGTGCAGAACTATGTGCCAGGTCATGCTTCCAAAGACCCCTAGTTTCACTGGAGAATACAGTAACAGGCTGGGATCCAAAGCATGTGAAGCATGTTATCCAGGGGTGACAATCCTAGGAACCCACCTCCTTTGGAGGCCAAAATAATTTTGGGTGTGGGAGCCAAAATTGGGCGGAAGTGGATGCCAGCTCTTCCTCCTCCTCCTCCTTCTCCTGCCCTGGATGGGAAGGAGGTGGAAAGCAGCCCCTGACCAATGGTGGCAGCAGGAGAATGAAGAAGAGGACGACAAGACCCAGAGAGGAGATACATGTCAACCATTGAAGCCGCACTGTCACCACCTGGCTCCTCTCAACAACCTTACCTCATGCTGTGGTGTCACACATACATCATCCACACCCCACACCCATCTCCCTCACCAATTGGCACATCTGGTGTGATTTGTGTTTGAACTGTAGGTCTTCCTCTGCTCAGTGGCAGTACTAACATGGGTAAGCACCAGGAAACGTTGTGGATGCCGTATGAAACATGAAACAATAATAACAGAAAACTGTGTTTCTGTGTTATTTTATTATATCTTCTAATTTAATTGAAGAAGCTGTAGCTACCTGCCAGGCCCCGACTTCAAGGATTACCCTTGCTTTATGCTTGGCTCTTGAGGAATACATGGCATGAAGAGCATGGGCTACAGCATACACAGCATTGTAAATACTGTAGCTCTGGCCAGACATTCGCATTTCAAACACAGCTCTGGGGAGACTCTCCAGCCTCTCCTCCCCTGTGCAGTTCCCTGAGTTTGGAAAATACAGGCTATATCTTGGGAATGAACAGAAAAAAGCAGTGCACCAGAACTCCTTTAGAAAATAAAATGTAGACTGAAGAGGATTGATGGTCTCCAGAAAGTCCTGAAATCCTGGCACCTCCATGGTGTGGAGGGTGAATGACAGTGAGCCGTTGAATGATTTTTTAATTATTTTCTCCTCAGTCTTAACAGCCATAAAATCCCACTGAGCTGTAGTGATCCACACCCTTTCTAGAGGCTTCATTAAAAAGATTTCATTGGAATATAAAATCAACCGCAAACCTTCCAGAGACTGATTGTCTCCATAGACCAAAATCACATTGATTCCTGGCGATTCAAGAGTTTTCAGGACTGGTATCACTCTTTGTTGGATTATCTCATCTGGCAATAGCTGTGTCACTGGTGGGATCACTACTGTCCAAGCTGGACAAAGATTGTTCTGCAAAAGCTTTGGTCTCAGGTATCGAAGGAAAGTTTCTCCACTGTCGTCACTGGAAACAAGGAGGCCAATCCAGTTCCATCCAAAATACATGAGTAGCTGAACAATGCCATCATACTGGGGATCTTCATCTGGGGCCAAACGATACATAGAAGAGAAGTGAGTTTTCTCACTCAGCACTGGATCAAAGGAGCTGTAGCTGAGCTAATGGGAGAGAGAAAACACTTTTAGAGTTTCAGCAGCCAAGATCTTAATAATAAGATACTGGAAGATCTTAGGGGGCAAATAGTACTTGCGGGAAAATTCAATAATAATAAAAGAATGGCACAAGTCCCACAACACAAAGACTCCTTTGGAATTGAATGGCCAGTGGATTATGCATATGGTGAAAAATGAGAATAGAAGATGCCCTTCACAATGCAAAACTTTTTAGTTAACGTAAACTGTGCCTCACCTTCAATGATAGTAGTCTGCAATAAACATTAAAATGAATTTGCTGTTCTCTTGTAAGTATTGATTAAACACCAGCTTCTGGGTTAAAGTGAACTGTTTATCATGCTATCTGATTTATGTTGTTCATCATCCTCCTACATGCTGGCAATAGTTCTTCCCAATCAAGTGTTAAGCCACAATATTTTACTCCAGCAGGAGCATCAAGACAATTTGAAAGGTAACTCCACACAGAATGCATTGCAACAGTCAAATCTTGGGGTTACTAGAACATGAGTCTCTGCAGTCAGGCTACCTGTGGCCAAGAACATCTGTAGCTAAGAAACCAGCCACAGCTGGGAAAAGGCACTCATAAAGATGGATCCAAATGGATCCCTCAGGCTGGAACCCTGTTCTTTCAGAAGGAAGGCAAACCCAACCAGGCAGGCAAATGACCAGCCTCTCAGGCACAGCCACCCACAGTCTGTCCACATTCCCAAGATTCAAACTCAGTTTTGACTTCCGGGTTAGCACGAACAGCTAATGGCGGATTCCCTCCGAGCTCCGGAGGGAATCGGCTCCGCTGGAGACGGGTCCTGCCGCGACGGCATCGCGGGGACCCTCAAAAACCGCAGGCGCGGATGCCTGCGGACCTGGTGACTCGGTGGGCACCTTAAACGCCCCCTCTGACCCACGAAGAGCCTTTTTAAAGGCTTCGGAAAGGGTACGGAGAGCGGAGCGGTGCTGGGAGTAGACCGCTACTCCAGTGGAGCGAAGCCGCGTGCCATGGCTGAAGAGCGCTGACTTTTTTCCCTGAATTCGGCTGGAAAAGAAACAACCCGTGAGTAAAGTGGAATTGGGACTTTAAAATAGTTACCTGTGAATTTGGTACGACCGGGGGGTGTGTTAAAGGGAAGTCCGCACCCCCCCCCCTCTTGCAGACGATCTAAAGCAACAATAGAAGAACTAAGCTGGAGAGCCTACCCTTTGCGGGGTGAGTTAAAAAAGACACTAACTTCCAAGATTTGGCAAAAAGAAATTTTGAGCTGGAGAGAAAGAGTGGAATTTTAAAAGTTTTCTTTCTGTTGTATACAACCCCCCCTCCCGGGCCCGGGAGCGTCCTGTGTTTTGAGCTTGTGGAAGAGGAATACGGAGTTTGACAGCTGTCAAAGCTGTCAAACAGACAGTTTAAAGCTGAAATTTTTTTATTTAAGATCCCTTTGGATTAAAATGAGTTACAATTGAACTAAAATCGTTGGAAACAAAGTAACAATAACAAGTCAGAGGTTTGTTGGAGAAAGATTATTAAGTAACCAGATTCCCTCTAGGGGGAATTCTGTGACATTACAATGGCTGTGGATGGAAAGTTACTAGTGGAAATTGAAAGAACGTTTTATTTGGTGGGAATCTTACAAGAGCAGAGTCTGGCTATGAATAAACAACTCATGACCTTGACCTCTGGAATAAGCAGCTCTGCTGAATGTATTGAGGACCTGAATGAGAAAGAATCTGCAGCTGAATTGGAAATGATATCTCAAGAAGTGGAGGAGACTAAACAAGGAAAAGAGAAAGCAAAAATGGAAAGTACCAACCAGAAGCTTACACCAGTGGAGTATAAACAAGGAGACTTTTGGATTACATCGACTACAAATCTGCGAAAGATGCAAAAGACGAAGGAGGAGGCCCCTGGAGTATATGGAATACAGGAACTTAAAATAAAGAAAAAATATGATTGGGACCTCCACTCTGACTCTGAAGAAGTATGGCCTGTGGAACTTTTGCAGCTGTTGTTCCTAAATACCCTTGCGGGAAGTGATCCTGGTTTGATGGGAACAGAACTCCTTCGAGATTTGATGACCAACATAAAGGACTACCAACAAGACCGGCGGAGAGGGACTGAAAGAGACTTGAAAGCCTCGGATGTGAGGAATCCAGGCTAAGAACTGTTGTTTTGGACATGTATTGGGGAAGGGACGAGAACCGGGGATGGGAGGGAGGGAAGAATAGAACTTTAAAAACACTCAGGACTTTTGAGTTTAGTTAATATGACTTTTATACAAGACAAAATGGGAAATCGATGGAAGGGAATTTGAGTCCAACTTAGAAAAAACTTATTTTTCATAAAAGAGGTAATATTAAGATGGTTAAGAGGAGAAACAATAATTTGCTGACACAATCATGGGAATTGGGATGCATGAAGGGGGGTGGGGGGAAGTCAAGGAATAAGGTTAAGAAAGCAGGATTTTCTGAAATTATACATGTTTTTGTCTTTGTCTTTTTGTGTATGTTATGTCTATATAAAAGGTGAAAAACCAATAATTTATTTTTTAAAAAAAATATATATATTCAAACTCAGTTTCTTAACTCTCACCCAATCCATGACTGCATCCAGACAACCTTCCCGACCATACTCTGCCTCTTCTGACTCAGATGTTATAGAGAAACAGAGCTACTTATCGTTTGCGTATTTATGATGCTTTGACCCAACACTCTTAATGACTGCTCCCAATGGCTTCATGTAGATTAAGACAGCAATGCAGCCAGTGCAGATCAAAATAGACTTGGCAAAACCTGCTTTCAGACTGGTGGAGGAAGCATACAGGAGAGGATGGGTTGCTCTTTATATCCCTCCTCCTTGCTGTATCTGCCTACTGCTACACATACCTGTGGAATCTTGTAGGTATTTAAGATGTTGGACGTCTGAATGGAGTTTTGGGATGTGAGACATCCAATGACAGCCAGCACTTTCTTTCTCCTGACACAGTTGTAATTGGGGTAGTGCACTTTTCCTAGGAATAGTAGATCCTGAGTAGCCCCAGAAGTTCTCACGGCACTGAAATAATTATCAAGAACCTTTGCTGTCAGCGAGGTGTTGGGTAACAATTCAGGATTTTTGTTGACCTCATTCACGGCAAAAACAAACGCAAGGACATGTTGGTAGTTTTTAGGAATAATGCTGTCAATGAGATGGTCATACAATCTTTTATTCTCACAACAGAGAGGCACCCTGGCTTATGATTCCTACATCTAAGTAAATTGGTTATGATTTCTACGTCTAAGTAAATCACCTCTTTTCCTATCCTATGGGATAGTTGTTACGATACAACACCATTTTGAGCTTTACGCAGGCAGCATATGCATATGCAGAAAATGATCCCTGGATCACTCTGTCATTCACCCTCAGGCAGCAAAATGTATGGGGCTAGCAAAGCCCATAGGAATGATTTTCTAGCTGCTGCCGTCTAATCATATTCATGAAAATATAACTAGCAGAGACATCAGGAATTTCTAGTGCTGAACAATGGCTCAAGAGAAAGTCATAATTTATTCCCTGCCCTTCTGTGAAGTCCACTCAGGCTGCAATTATATTCCTGCTTACTTACAACTACACAACCTATTTTCATTAAATAGGACTTGGCTATCAGGGTTCCCAGATACAATGCATTTTTTGCTTAACACAGACAGCATGAAATTTAAAGACAGTTACAATGACTAAGTCACCCAGTTAAGGCTGTGACAGCAGCAGCATTTTCTATATATGTGGAAAATGGTGATTGGATCACCCTCAGGCAACAAAATGTATTGGGCCAGAACTGCCCAGAGGAACGATTTTCTAGCTGCTGCCCATATATCAGCTTTAAAAAAATCAAAAGAGACTAGCAGAGACATCACTGAGAATGTTCCCCTTAAGAGGAGAAGGGGGCAATGAAGAAAAAGTCAGTCCAAGCAGCTGATTGCAACTAGCAATCTTTGTGGTGAAGCAGAGGGTTTTCATGTGATCAATGACAGCATAAATATATAAAAATGGTATTACTTACTACCCCAGAAGACGAGAATGTGAATGTTTTCTAAAGTCTCTTAAAGGAAAATTAACAAGGCCAATGGATACAAATTCAGCAATTATGATCTCATCTGCAGAACCTTCTGAGCTCAGATGGTGGCTTATAGAATATTGCAGATACAGCAGCAGTAGCAAGATCAACTGAAGCACTGATAAATCCTGCTCCAAGCCACAGCCCCACACTTGCATGATGTCCTTCTGCACTCACTGTCACCACCAGCAGCAATTTTCGTCTTCTGACACAAGTTACATAAAGCTTCACTCTAGAAGTTCTTCACTAGTGCACCAATTCCAACATGGGGCGTTTGGGTGGAAGGACCTACAATCAAAGTCTGGGCTGACAGAGTTGTTCTTGTTTGTTGCCATGAGTCTAATACTCCCTGACTGAATTATAGGCACATCATGGTTACGCTGTTTTTGATATTTGTGTAAAAAGTGTTAATAAATGAGGCACTAGTTTAATGCAGCTTCCCAAAGTGACCTTGCTAATTACTGTCATTTTGGTAATTACAGGGCAAGGCATCTTTTCCACCAAATTCCACAAGTATGAGCACAAGCAAAAAAAATGATTTGTTTCCATGTCAGAGCTAGAATTTGTGTGGTTCCTTTGCTTCATCCAAGCACATTCCTTCTTATAGGGTCCCAATGCTTCATCGTCTAACCACAGCCACCCACCAACCAGACCCCTCTGGTCACTTCATAACAGCATTATGATATCGGCCATTTTAGCTTCATTTCCTTTCCTTATGATCCCTAGCACGGAATTTGCCTTTTCTGTGGCTGCTTCACACTGACTCAATATCTTTGTTGTGCAATCCATTATGACACCAAGGTCACATACCTGGTCTGTCCCCTCCAATTCACACCCCATGAGCATATATATGGAATTTATATATTTTTGCCCCAATTTGCATCATGATACAATCAAGGGAAGTCACAGTACCACTCTACTGTGCCTTGGGCAGACCACAACTGACAGGGTGACTCACACCCATGCTACTGGAATGGGGAATGTCTTTCAGTCCAAAGACTCTGTAAATTATCACGGTTAACATCTGAATGAGGCCAAAAGAGAATACAGACAATAGAAACAGATTTAGTAAATGTATTTTAATCCTCTCTTGCCTAATTAACAGACAAGTTCTTCATATAAACACATCAGACCTACATTGGCTCCCAGTACGTTTCCGAGCACAATTCAAAGTGTTGGTGCTGACCTTTAAAGCCCTAAACGGCTTCGGCCCAGTATACCTGAAGGAGCATCTCCACCCCCATCATTCTGCCCGGACACTGAGGTCCAGCGCCGAGGGCCTTCTGGCGGTTCCCTCATTGCGAGAAGCAAAGCTACAGGGAACCAGGCAGAGGGCCTTCTCGGTAGTGGCGCCCGCCCTGTGGAACACCCTTCCAGCAGATGTCAAAGCGATAAACAACTACCTGACATTCAGAAGACATCTTAAGGCAGCCCTGTTCAGGGAAGTTTTTAATGTGTGATATTTTCCTGTATTTTTGGTTTTTATGGAAGCCGCCCAGAGTGGCTGGGGAGGCCCAGCCAGATGGGCAGGGTATAAATAATAAATTATTATTATTATTATCATTATTATGAGCCTGCCTCATGTAGTGGACAGGGAATCATAGACTTAGAATCCTAGAGGTTTGGAGTTGGAAGGGATTCCATGCGTTATCTAGTTCAACCTGCTGCAAGGCAGGAATCTCAAATAAAGGAGCCATGACAGATGGCCATCCAATCTGTGCCTGAAGGAAGGAGAGTCCACCATCTTCCAAGGGAGTTTGATCCACCACGCATGATGAGTTGGGCCCAACATGGGGGGGGGGGCATCTTTTTAGGAACAATTCTGTGTGAGTGTATATTCCTTGGCAAAGGAAAAGTTAAGCACATATTGAGAGCAGCATGCCATTGTCTCCGTGCAAAAGATCTCACCTCTCAGGCAAACTGTGTGTTAGAGGGTCATCTGTGGGGCAGCCACACAAAGGGAATCCCATTAAACATGTAACAGAATCCTACAACTATCTTATGATATTGTTTTGTTGATTCCAACTTTTAAAAAAACCACACAGTTTGAAAAAGGTTGTGGGTTTTCATATGAAAACAAAACATCTGTGGGGTACCTTACTTTTAAGAAGTCCTATGACATTTGTCCCTATTGATTAACAAAATTTGGAGCTTATTTGCAGCTTTTTCTGTGAGAAGATGAGTGTCTTTTTCTGCCATGTATGGAGTTGGGTTGAAGGAACACATATTGGAAGGGTCTGGAAAAGGTAGCTTAGCTTTTGGAGTACAGTGGTCCCTCGGGTTAAGAACTTAATTCGTTCCGGAGGTCTGTTCTTAACCTGAAACTGTTCTTAACCTGAAGCACCACTTTAGCTAATGGGGCCTCCTGCTGCCGCCTCACCACCGCCCGGCGATTTCTGTTCTCATCCTGAAGCAAAGTTCTTAACCCAAGGTACTATTTCTGGGTTAGCGGAGTCTGTAACCTGAAGCATCTGTAACCTGAAGTGTATGTAACCTGAGGTACCACTGTATTATCATTTTACTCATGACTATTTCATCTGAGAGGGTGAAATTGGTTTTACTCCATTTCTTCAGTTCTTGGATAAATTTCTGCCAGAGGGGAGAGTACTTTTGAAGATATACCAGTACAGTGGTACCTCGGGTTAAGTACTTAATTCGTTCTGGAGGTCCGCTCTTAACCTGAAACTGTTCTTAACCTGAAGCACCACTTTAGCTAATGGGGCCTTCTGCTGCGGCTGTGCTGCTGGAGCACGATTTCTGTTCTCATCCTGAAGCAAAGTTCCTAACCTGAGGTACTATTTCTGGGTTAGCGGAGTCTGTAACCTGAAGCGTATGTAACCTGAAGCGTCTGTAACCCAAGGTACCACTGTAGTTTGTGGAGGTTTCTAGTTATTCTTGGATGAATTTCTGCCAGAGGGGAGAGTATTTTTGAAGATATACCAGTAGTTTGTGGTGGTTTCTAGTTACCGTATTTTTCGCCCCATAAGACGCACTTTTTCCCCTCCAAAAATGAAGGGGAAATCGGGGTGCGTCTTATGGGGCGAATGCCTGCAAGCCTCGCGCGCCCGGCAGGAGGTCCGACCGGGTGCGCGAGGCTTGGGGCGGCAGCCTGTCGCCCGAAGCACGGGGAGCCCTCTGGAGGGCTCCCCCTGCTTCGGGCGAGTGTCTACAAGCCTCGCGCACCCGGCAGGAGGTCCCACCGGGTGCGCGAGGCTTGGGGCGGCAGCGGACTGCTTGCGCGCACCTAGAAGCTTGGGGCGTGCTGAGCTCAGCACGCCCCAAGCTTCTAGGTGCGCGCAAGCAGTCCGCTGCCGCCCCAAGCCTCGCGCACCCGGCGGGACCTCCTGCCGGGTGCGGGAGGCTTGGGGCGGCAGCGGACTGCTTGCCGGCATGCAGAAGCTTGGGGCGTGCTGAGCTCAGCACGCCCCAAGCTTCTAGGTGCGCGCAAGCAGTCCGCTGCCGCCCCAAGCCTTGCGCACCCGGCGGGACCTCCTGCCGGGTGCGGGAGGCTTGGGGCGGCAGCGGACTGCTTGCCGGCATGCAGAAGCTTGGGGCGTGCTGAGCTCAGCACGCCCCAAGCTTCTAGGTGCGCGCAAGCAGTCCGCTGCCGCCCCAAGCCTTGCGCACCCGGCGGGACCTCCTGCCGGGTGCGGGAGGCTTGGGGCGGCAGCGGACTGCTTGCCGGCATGCAGAAGCTTGGGGCGTGCTGAGCTCAGCACGCCCCAAGCTTCTAGGTGCGCGCAAGCAGTCCGCTGCCGCCCCAAGCCTTGCGCACCCGGCGGGACCTCCTGCCGGGTGCGGGAGGCTTGGGGCGGCAGCGGACTGCTTGCCGGCACGCAGAAGCTTGGGGCGCGCTGACCTCAGCTTGCCCCAAGCTTCTGGATTAGCACAGCGCACCTGGGGGGGAAATAATTTTTTTTTCCTTTATTTCCCCCCCTAAAATCTAGGTGCGTCTTATGGGCCGGTGCGTCTTATGGGGCGAAAAATACGGTATTTGTACCCATTGGTAAGTGACTGCATTAGCTTCTGTCTTTTTTTCTCTTTTAAGCCTTCTAGGATACAGGCACTGGAGAGGGCTGTAAGTAGTAAATGTGAGCCAATGGTATGAAATTGTATGGGAAATGGCCTTACTAGAAAAGCTAGAAACCTTGCTAGAAACCACGACAGCATTCAAATCAATCTGGCTTCCCTGATACAAAGGCAAACAAACCGCACTGCAGCCAACCACAGACAACCCACCACACCCTCTCCTCCATAATACATCTTACTACCAAGGAATTGTAATAAACAATTAGAAAGAGAACCTACCCAGTTGATGCTGACACAAAGCCCTGCAGGTACACTATACAAAAGAATATCTGTCTCCCCACCCCACCCCTGCTCTCCCCCCTCTTCTTCCCCAACCTTATACCATACTCAACACTAATGTCTCACAACAAATATAACTGCTTTGTAAGAAAGACTGTACAACCTGGGGGAAAAGACAAGGCATGTACTTTTGTAAACCAATAAAATCTTTATTTTTTAAAAAAAAGACATCTGAAGGCAGCCCTATATCAGGAGGCAAACGCTTGATGTTTTATGTTTCAAGGTATGCTGAAAGCCGCACAGAGTGGCTGGGAAAACCCAGACAGATGGGTTGGGTATAAATAATAAAATTCATATTCTTATTCTTATTTTTATTCTTATTACTAGTTTCAGTAGAGAAAACTGAGCTGTTTGCACATTCAAGTACATAGAGATGCTGCGTCCAATGGAGTGCTCACTACAGCACCAAGAGACTGTCAGAATGAATAACACCAAGTATTTTCATATTATTTTACACTTCCCATTCATTTCAGTGCTGCCTACAGAATGTTGTTGTTGACTGGGCTTAGTATATGAGATCTGTGTGTCTCCTGTTCACTCATCCTTAGTGACATCTCAATCCACCATCTGCAGTGACCATATGATGTCCCACCACCTCCCATTGGGCTGCCTCTGACGGCATTGGGCATCACAGCTGTATGTTAGGAATGGAGTCATGAAATGAAAAGAGGGAGATGACATAAAAATAGGTAGTGTACATGGAATAGATCACTCTCCTTCAACCTTGTGTCTCCAGAGATTGTTGAACTACAACTACTTTCATTCCTAGCAAGCATGGGCATAAGCCAGAGATGATAGGAGCTGAAGTCCAATATCATCAAGAGTCCCAATGCAAAAGATGCTTAGGCTTCTATGGGGAGAGACAAGAACCACATGTGTGAGGGTATCTGATGGAAGCAGAAGGAGGAAAGGGTTGCCTGGCATGCTCTTATTCTTATTCTTATTCTTATTCTTATTCTTATTCTTATTATTCTATATCGCCCTTCATCTGAGAATCACAGGGCAGTTGACAATATAAACAATGAAGGAGTGTGTAAACATAGAGCTTACAATGAGGGGATAGAGCTCAGTAGCAGAGATCAGCTTTCCAGGCATAAGGACACAATGTAATTACTAACATCTCCAGTTAAAAGAGCCCCAGCTGAATGAGAGAAAAACACTTTGAAGGGCAAGAGAGAATTTTTCCTACTCGAGGTAGACTGTAGTTAGATAGAAGGGCTAATGGTTTGAATCAAAGGAAGGGATATGTACATCCACAATCGTCTCTCTATACCTTGGCCAAGTTTCACATTATATCAATTCAGAAACTTATACCAACTGTCCAAGGCACTGCTTCACAAAGGAGCAGATCTTGGGCTATAGTGGGATGACACTGACATAGCACTTTGCTTATTCTGAGACTTGAGGACTTTAGCAAAACAGATTCCCCACCCTGTAATTTTCATAATTATTGATCAGCATCACTACTACTAAATATCCCATGGGAAATCAGATGCCAGGCACAATAACAGCCACAGAAACAGCCCTTTCCAAATGTGAGGACCCTGTCTTGTAGTCTATATAGGCACCTGTCCTATCAACTTACATGAATCCAGTTTGGGAGGTGGATGTGGGGCTGGTGCATAGCTCCTTGCAGCCAAGTTTCCCTATAACTTTAGCCAAGACTGAAATGCTGTTGATAACGAAATGTAAACATGATGACCTCCAGC